>NW_006239154.1:821226-879135 GCF_000226075.1 Solanum tuberosum
GTATTTTAAGATTCCTCCATAACTTTTTTCACTGGCGTCTGATTCTACTATATAAGTAATTTTTTTGGTTTCATTCGGAAAATATAGTTTTGGTAGGTTCTTACATAATAGTTTTATTTTTTGTATTTGTGTTTGGTCTTTTTTATCAAACTGGTATTCTATGTCTTTCTTTAATTTTTGTTGTAATGGTTTTAAATTCTCTGTTAATTTTGGTATGTATTCTCTTACTTGATTTACTAGTCCTAAGAATGATTGTAATTTCTTTTTTTGTGTCTAGTTGTTCATTTGAGTTAATTATTTTTTGTACTATATGTGTTTGCATTTTTATTCCATTTTTATCTATTTGTTTTCCTAAGAATTCTATTTGTTTTTTCATTATATCTGTTTTCTTTTTACTTAGGCTTATACCTGAGTATTCTATGATATGTATAAATTTTTCTAATAACCTTATATGTTCATCTTGTGTTTTAGAATATAATAATATATCATCAATGTATACTATACAATTTTCTAGTTGTTTAAAGCAGTTATCCATAAAGTGTTGATATCTACCTGGTGCGTTTTTATATCCAAATGGTAATACATTCCATTTATAAAATCCTTGTGGTACTGTAAATGCTGTAAGTTTTTTTTAGATTTTTTCTTTCTAACTTTTAAGTGGTAAAATCCTGATTTGTCAGTCAAATTTACTAAGTAATTATATCCTTGTATTTTGTCTTATTTTTTAACATTTTTATTTGGTATTGGGTAATTATATGTTTTAGTTTTTTGCATTTAAATTTCTATAATCGATAACCATTCTACTTTTTCCTCTTTTTTGTTCACTATGTTTATTTACTAAAAATGCCGGGCTTGTATGCTTACTATTGCTTTCTTGTATATATCCTTTTTCTAGTAATTCAGTTATATGTATTTTAAATTCTGTTAAATCATTAAAATGATTTTTGGGTTATTATACTATTATTATCAATTAGCTCAATTTTTACTTTTGTTTAATGTTTTTCGCATCATTGTAAATGATCCTCACTATATAATAATTCTAACTTATCTTGGATTATTTTTACTTTATCTATAGAGAATATAATTAATTCTATTTTAGGGTCTTCTTCTTTTATATTTTCTAATTTTTGTGTAATTTTTTCACTTCCTTTTATCTATTCTGTTGTTTTTCGTTTTTTGTTATTTACTCTTTTTGCTCCTATTTTTTGTTTACATGGTGTTGTGAACCACCAGTGTGTTTTTGTTATTATATGTTGGTATAATTTTTCTAAAAATGTTATTCCTAATAGCATATCTTTCGTTGTAAGTTCGAAGTTATACATTTCTTCTATAGTTAATATCTTTTCCCATATTTGTATTTTTATATTTTTTGCCTTATATGTGATCATGCTTCCCTCATTATTAAATCCTGTTACTACTATCGGCGTTTTTAAATTTTCCCATTTATCTTCTGGTAAACAATTGTATTTACATATATTAGCGTGTATCCCACACATTCAGCTCGAGAGAGTGAATGGATTAAGGTGTGGGATGCTCTTAATTGTATTGATTGTTTATGTTTGAAAGAATTCACCTGATTCGGGGTAATTGTTTGAGAGAAAATTACCTCCATTATAGTCTAGCCTACTCACTAATATCTAGCTATTTTCTAATAGTTGCAATTACCAATATGTCTACATTTGCCTATAATTGATCACATCCCAATAATCTGTCTCATTATTGTTAATTCCTAGTTTTTGTGACAACTTTTATCTGATTTTTATTCCTATGACTGATTTGACCAGATTTATACTTCCCAATCTAATCTAAAACACGTAACGCTCCCTGTGGGATTCGACCCCAACTCATTTAGTTGGGTTTTTATACTGATTTACGATCGTTGACACTTAGAATTGGAAGTAGTGTCTATGAAACGTTATTCATCACAAATGAACTGAAGGAAGTTGTAGATCAACTAAATAGATAATATGATTTATGAACCAACAAATGCAGATATTGATACTTTGTTACTTCTCTCTTTAGTTTGAATTTGTGTGGGGAATAATATGCTTTTTTGGAGTGAATCAATAATAATCAAAATACAATGAAATCTTCAAGGGAACTTTATTTATGTATGTCTGTCTGCCTTCATACATACGTAATTCTTCGAGTTTTTGGCCAGAAACATCCCTACATTATATTCACAAGCTAAACGACATCCTTGTAAACTATACCTTCAAACGGAAAATACGCCTAAGATCACTACCCCACATTTAGAGCCTTGTTCATCCTCGAACAACTTACTAACTAATCCTAGACATACACTGCATAGTATGGTATTTGTGCATCCACCACTTCCTTTCAAGGATCTGTAATCAGTTAAAACAAGCATGTTTTCACTCAAAATAGGCCTTGCCCACTTTCATACATCATACAACTCATGTAATTGACTTGACAACTTTATGCAACCAACGCATACAACTTCATGTGCACCATTACTCATCACATATCTTTCATAAAACAAGTGCCCCTCACTCAACAGAATAGTCCGTACACTCAACACAACACATTGAATATAGTTTAAGGACTTCGCAAACATATTACGCTCTCACTCAATAATGACATCATACATGCATGCATTGAGAACCATAAGCTTTCCCTTTATGTACATCTCCACTAATTAAGCATGCTTTGCCCAAAATCAAACAGGACTTTATGGGTTTAGTGTAAGCTGGAGGTAAGGGAGGATACATTTAGATAAAATTAGTGACTTATCCTCCCTAATGCACATGTTTCGATTTTCTTGCTACATTCCCAACTTTTTCCTTTCTTAAGCCCCCCCCCCCCCTTCTGCATATTTTACCACTAGTACTTCCAACCTCGCCCTTATTTTATGCACATCCCCTTATATATATATGTGTGTGTGTGTGTGTGTGTATATATAGATTATTTTATTTTTGACACTAAACGATAGCCACTCTCAACAGTCAAGTTAGAGATTTCTCTCAAGTTAAGGTGCACATTGTCCTTGTAAGGACCAGGGCCATTATTAAAGTATTTTCTGAGTTAGCCACCCTCAACTTAGGCTTTTAACCTTAGTCGAAGTGCACAATGTCCAAGGGACCAGGGCCAATCACAGATTTTGGAACTTATGGGGTATCATTTTTCTACCTCTTTTCTTAAGAAATTAGGCAGGTCAAAATGAGCCCAACTCAGTGACCTTTAAAATGTTTGAGAATTTAAACCATAGCAGCTGAAATTAGGCAGGTCAAAATGTTTGAGTTGTATCTCTTACTCAAACAGATACAATTCACAAGAATTTGCTAGACACAAACACTATGTTACTTAGACTTAAAAACTGTCCACGGGTGCGTATTAGAGTACGAAGATCCGACATGCAACATGGAGCACGCACACCCATTTGGCTTCTCTCCCTTGATTCCACAATTGTATAGGCTATGGCTATATGCAAATCAACAGTAAAACCACAAATATCAATCAATGGTTATGTTAAACTATTGACATTGTTAAGGTTTTCATGAGGCTGATCTTGACCTGTCATTCAAGATTAACTACCTTTTCCTGTTTCCATTTCTTGGCTACAATCACTTTTTCATAATATAACAATAGATAGTTGATAACATGACGAATAGATCAACACTTGAAATGCATTAAAGAATGGTTTTCATCTTCCCTCGATGAAACACCACCGTTGCACCTGAAGATTTTAACAGTTAATATTTGAAATATAGAACATAATATCTATGAGCAGTAGCCATACAAATCCACATCCAACATATTATTCTACCAAAAATGGGTAATGAGTTGCTCATTTGTGTCTATGCCACCATTTCTGCTAATATTACACATAGAATTAAGTAGGGCTAAATGTCAGTGCATTAACCCTCCTAACAGACATAACTTCATTTCTGTCCCCGCTCAAAATATCTTCCAAGGATGCACGAGTGTCCATACAAAAATGCCTTAGAAAGGAGCTTCCTACATGGTGGTGGCCATTGCTTCTAAGCTATGAACTAGTCTGTTCTGTTCTCCGTAGATATGGATCACCTTTGGAATACTCATCCTCCGGAAGAGGCACCTGCAATCATCCAAAATTGAAGAGTTGTGCAAGTTAGTGTTATAAAGTGACAACTACTTCCTGTGCATTAATATTAACTTGCAGGGGCTGTAAATTATGCAGAAAAGTTATAGTCAATCCATGTAACGGAGCGAGTAATTCAGCTTAGAAAACATTTTTGTAATTGAAATCGAAGAAGTAAATCCTAAATTCCATTGTCTGCTCCTATCCTAAATACTCCCTTTCCTACAAATTTCATGTTATTGTCCACCCTTGCATCTGTATTGACCATGTAAACAGTTTCCTGGGGGGTTCCTGTTGGAAAACTATATGCAGAGCGGAAGCATACCAGAATCATACAACTTACATGAATAATAGACAACACATTGTTTATACTAGAACAAGTACAATCATGTTAGGGCATATAAACTTTCTGAATTTAATTTCAGAATTACCTCTTGAAGCGTGAGACGATACCTTCAAGTGAATCCACAAGCTAGTCGACAAGCTAGAAACTTCAAGCAAATTCATAAGCTAGTCCACAAACTAGACCACAGTTCTGCGGTCTTCTACAGTGATCCCAAGTTCACTTTCGAACACACTCAATACTTGGGTGGACAAGTATTTTATAGAAAAAATCTTTTTTTCAAGGGTTAGAAGAATCCCTATTTATAGAGATTTCTTCTTAGTCCAAAGAAAAGGAATACCATGTCTTTCCTTAGAATAGAAAAGGCATGTACATCTCCCTTTCCTTAGAAAAGAAAAAGTCATGTCCTTCTTTCTTTCCTTAGAATAGAAAAAGTGATATACTTCTCCCTTGCCTTAGAACACAGAAAGATACATACTTCTCCCTTTCCTTAGAATAGAGAAAGACACATACTTCTCCTTTTTCCCTTTACAATAAATTCTCAGTTCTAGATAAATATGGGCACGGTAGGGACTGCAGAATTAATTACCGAGGCTTCCTATTATGAAAATAATTCCAAATAATTAAATTGAATTATTCTTACCATAATAAATTACAAATCATTCCACTAGAAATTCGTAATTGCACTCTTCTTTTTATATTTCGAAATTCCCCATTAGACACATATGTAATTCCCCATGTTAAGATTACAGATACTAATCAATAAATTAAATTACTGACGAACTTAGTTCAATGATCAATTTCCTTTAGAGCATTGTTTAACTTATTTCATGTGTTGGATTCTTAAATCCACGTGCAAGGTTTGACACGATGAAAACATTTAAGCTTCTCAAAAAGGCATATCATCAATCTCTATATCGAGACATGGATTCCATCACCTAACTTATTATTCACCAATATATATTATCATCATCCAATCTACCAGGAATATTGACCCATCTTAGAATCTCACGTTTTAATAAATCAAAACGATGATTAAGATATACAAATCATAATAGTTATATCAGGATTAAGAATTTAAGTACATTTAATAGTTTAGAGAATATGCTTTTGTCAGTCAGTCTAAAGCAACTATCTCTACTTGGTCCTGTTCAATACATACAAAATGCACTAGCACAAGAAGTTAGAACTATACCATTCCCATAATCAAGATAAACTACATATAATCTTGTGCTACAATCGTACCGATGGCATGTCCAATTCCCATCTTAGATTGTGAACAAAAAAAAAACTTTATACTTATAAGAACCGATGATTTAATCCTCTGTGTATAAGCTTAAACTCTATACACTAAATCATCTACTATATAAGTAAACAAGCACCATAAATGAATATATGATCTATTAAATAAATAATAATTATTCTATAATAAATACTATATCTAAACACGTGGTTAATAGTATATATCCCAACAGTTCCTATGTCACATATGGGAATTTTAGATTGTCCTAACTTGGTTGTACATGCTAGATATTTAACAACACATAAATTAATGATCAGTTGTTTTTGTTCAAAAATGAATTGGTTACGTTGTGTACAAATGAACCATAGATAGAATGGTATGAAAACTCTGTAGGGAACTTATACAAGGAACTTGTTAGAGAAGAGATTGATAAGTTTATAACTTGGTAGGAAGGAAGATAAGGTAGACACAAAAGCACTGATGACAATCATCAGCCAGCACACAAAGGTCCCATACAACCTAAACCAAAAGCAATATGGTGAAGGAATACATGTCATATGATGTAAAAAACTAAGAGTAGGCAGCAGATAATGAAGAAAAGTTTCACTTGAAATGACATAAGACGAGGCTTTTCATCTCACTTGGTGATAAATACAATTTACCACTCTACTAAGGAACAAGATAAGAACAAATTATAGTAGGAACCTTTTTGTTAGAACTAACAGAGATATACATTTTCACTGTCATACAAATACTGGTACGTAACCTCCCACACTAGTCTCATGACCATAATTCATAGCATCCAAATATTTCCTCAATTGCTTTTTCCATCAAACCAAGTTTGCAGATTCGAGTTACTGCTAAACTGAAAGAACTCTTGGCCTTTGACAGACCAAATAAATAAAATTAACAAAAGATAGTAAGCTATTAGCAACAAAGAAAACCACTAAAGTTAGATACTACACTAGACAAAGACTCTTATTTCATGATTCCTTTACCATAGTAACTGTATTTTAAAGAGCACTAGTAATGAAGATCCTACATCAAACAATAATCCCGGCAAGGGCAATGCATAGTTTCATGTCACTCCCACTAAAGATATGTCTCATTCCCTTAAAATGCAGCTTGAAAATATAATCAATTTCCAACTTTATTAATTTTTTTTGAGTTTTGAAGACACCAAATTCTACAACCAAATAAATGTTCTAAGAAAAGTCGTTTCATAGAATATGCAAAGAGTAAAAGGACTAGAGAAGATCTCAAGCAGATGTTGTGTGACAATGTACCTTGAACATGCAATGTAGGAACAACAACAACAACAACAACAAATACAGTGTATTCTCACAAGTGGGTAGAGGCTGTATGTATGTAGACTTTACCCCTACCTTTGAGAAGGTAGAGGTTGTATCCAAAAGAACCTTAAACATGCAATGTATTTTTCTATATTTTGACAATAGATGAAGAATTGAACTGCACCTGCAAGACATGTATAAAGTGGAAATTTACAAATCATTAGTTACACACTTGTAATTCATCTGAGCATCTGCAGCCTTCATTGTTGCTTAATTTTTGTTGGTTTTGTGAAAGTGGACAGACAAGGCTTTCAATGTAGATTTCATTCGACAAACGGGAACCAAAGTTAGTAACCTCTGCATATCTAATCGGATCATCGCATATGTTTTTGATAACAGATGGTGTATCCTCTTGATTCTTTATCACTCCAGGTGCTCCATAAATAAGCAAAGTCTCACGTTTATTTGACATGTAACATGATAATAATGGTTAATGGGTTTGCCCCGGGTTTGATGGGTGTTTTCATTTTCCTCCAACTCCATTTTGGTTGCATAATTGTTTTAGCTTTTTTAGAAGAAGGTTTGATTGTCTTGCTTTGTAATTGTGGGAGATTCTTAGGTTTCCTACACGTTTTACCCGTTAAATGAATTTCCCCCAAATTGTACTAAATCTACTGTGGATTGTTACAGATTTAATCCACCAATAATTCTCACTCAATCTTAAATTATCTCTTGCGATTTTTAAAAAAATTCTCTCTTCGTTCACTTTTACTTGTCAACTATTTGAAAAATAGATTTTAGTTTTGCTTGTTACTTTTAACATATCAAGAAAAAATGATTACTTTTTCACAGTTTACCACTAGAATTAATTACTCATATGGGAACTAAAAAAATCAGAATATTTTAAGTGTATTTTTTGCCATCCAGTCTTTTAGCAAACACACTTAAAGTATTGTGGAGAGATATTAACGTAGTGAGAAAAATAGTAGTAATATTAAATGAGATCAAAATAAGGATATTTTACTCAAGTTACCTTTTTAGTTAATGCTTTTTTAAGGGACACAGAAAAAAACATGGCAAGTAAAATGAATTGTTTTAGAAGTTCAAGACAAAAATTAATAATCTTTCCCATTTACCCTTAGAAATTATTGTTCTTGAAGATTACAAATACTTCAATTATGAGTTATGTTGTGATTGTTTAAAATATCAATAAAAAATAAACTAGTCTAAAACAAAAGCATTAGTAAATACTACATGTTATTTGTGAAACTAATGACATATTTTTTATGAAGAGTGAGATTGATGGCATTGTTTTTGCATGGATTAGTAGTTTTTATTTATCTTATTTTCCTTGCTACATTGACTTGATCATTGAGTCAAATAGAGCTTCATTTGAAACGACATAAGACATGGGTTTTTATCTCACTCGGTGATACATAACCATTGCACCTGGTTCTTTGTGAAGTTTCAATATTTTGAAGATCAACCAAAATGTAATAGAATTCTTTAAGAATTTCAACTTAGATAATAGTTTTTCACTCTATTAAGGAATACGATAAAAACAAATTCTAGTGGAACTTTTTTGTTTGAAATAACAGATGACAAAAATTCAGTTTCATGTACTCTAGAGTAGAGAGGACCCTATTAATAAAGTGTCATACCAAAGATACTTCTCCAAGAATCCCATGTTTAGCCCACTCTGTTCACATGATCGTATTTCATAGCATCTCAATATGTCCTTATTTGCTTTTTCCTTCAACCAATTTCATAGATGTCAATGTTACTGCTAAACTGGAAGAACTTTCAGCATTTGACAGGCTAAATAACTAAACTGGTGAAAAGATAGTGACAAGAAAAATACCAAACAACTAGAAATAAGGAAAATCACTATAGTTAGATACTATACCAGACAATGACTCTTATTCCATGATTCCAACAATGAAGACAGTATATGCCAAACAATAATCCCAGCAAGGGCTACCCTTTATTGGTGTGTTCACCTGGCATGATTTTCATGTCCCTCACACTAGAGGTATGACACATTTCCTTTAAAATGTTTTTGCTAAAAGTTGCTTCATAGAATATGCAAAAAAAAAAAAAAGAACAGAGAACATGTCGCTTAAACACGCAATGTATTTTTCTATAGTTAATAAAAGAAGAATTGAACTTACAAATCATTAGTTACACAATTGTCATTCATCTGAGCATATGCAACCTTGATTGTTGATTAATCCTTGATGGTTTTGTGAAAGTGGATAGACAAGGCTCTCATTGTAGATTTCCTTCGAGAGACAGGCGCCAAAGTTTGTAACTTCTGCATATCTAATCGAATCATCCTTTAGATAGTATATCATTTTGATAACCGGTGGTGTATCTCCTCTTTATTCTGTATCATCCCTGTTGCTCCAAAAATAAATAGAATCTCACCTTGAGCCATTTTTAATGCAACAGATTACTCCATTTTTCCCTCCTTCACCGATGGATCCTGTTGCCTGTTCAGCTCGTAGGTGTACAAGTTTCCGATCAGTTCATCCATGGTAAGGACTTTTAGGTCCCTAGCCTCAGTGATTGCACTCACTTTGCTTTCCCAAGACTTGGGAAGAACTCTGAGAACCTTTCTAACTTGTTTGTGTCACGACCCAGACCATCATGATTAGCACCCACACTAACCCTCTGGTGGGATAACCACTACTACAACCCAAACCAACAACTAAGCAATAACTAAGGCATTTAAGTCAAATACTAACGAAAGTAAAGTTTCCAATGATACAATATGGATTGCCTCCCAATAATCCATTCACGAACTTCAACGTATTGATGGATCGTTCTCGAGGATGGAGGTTCGTGGGCTTGAGAAATGCGCTTTGGAGGAGCTCCCAGCTGAGCAGCACCCTGTGTGGATGATAGCTTGGAGCATGGAGGAAAGACAGTTGCCAAAACTGTCACTTCGGGCGAGCATGTCCACTTGGTGCATCGCCCAATGGCTTGGGCGATAACCACTAGATTGCCTAATGGCCTAAGGAAACACAGAACCAGGCTGCTCATTCGACGAGCATGAAGAGCATTCGGCGCATCGCGCAATGGACCCCAAGACCACCAAAAGTTATAGTAGCCATCAAGGAACCGAGTCAAGGTGAAGCTCAGATCGCTGACTGATCTGCAACTCGCCAAGAGGATTGAGCGAGCTTGACTTAGCTCACCCATTGGCCATTTCGGGTCACTTTTAGGCCCATCTATGTAATAATGCCTAAAACTATAAATAGGGTTTCATTTTAGGGTTAGATTGATTTTGAATATTGTGGTTGTAAATCTAAACTCCTTGTGTGAGTGTTGAAAGCTTGGTAAGCTTTTGTTGAACCATGTTTAGAAACGAGGGTTGCTTGGGATATTGATTCCCTCGAGGTCTTCATAAGAGTTAGGTGCTTCTTGACGGATTAACGAGGTGAGGTCTTTGAGTTTAATATACCCTTAGGTTGCTCTTTGTTTCCTCTTTTTGTGACTATCTATTTATCCGGATTTGGTACTTGTTAGGATCTAGATTGGAGGTTATTGGATTTAATACATCATTCAGTTGCCAATTGTTTCTTCTCTTGTATCTCTTTTTCTATCTTTCTTATTTTTCCGCTGTTTATCATCGTTTCTCTTGTGAGAATCTTATAACATAAACTCTATCAAAAGTCTAACAATGATGAACTAACAAATGCAGAAGAATAACCTAAAACCTGAAAATCAATGTACCAAAACATCTAACAATGAACCAAGTCTAAACAAGAAGGGATACAACCCCAAACTAATGAACTAATCAGCTAACTAGAATAAATGTCTAAGTCCGGAAAGAGTTGACTTAAACAAGGAAGATCCATGGTAGCCTAAAAGAACTGGCTCACCTTTCAATCCGATCACGTTCAATAGTCCCCTAGCTAAGATCTATCAATAGCCACCTGAAGATGCCCTGTACTCCACAAAGAAAGAGCAAGTGTAGAATCAGTATACAACCACAGTGTACTGGTAGGATCACGCGGCTATCCCAATAAGTGAAACACATGCAAGTAACCACAACATTATAAAACAGGCATACACCGAACATATACAATATTAGTCATCTTTTCAGGATCAATGTAACATCCCACATTCTCAATAGTACACATTGATTATCTATTTAGAGCAACATACAATCTTCCAATATCAATCATCACTAGATATAAAAGTAATAATCACAAGTGGATACACAACACAATTCAATGGTCCTCTCACGGAACCCAATTCAATGGTCCTTTCATGGAACTCACACCCAAACTGGTAGCATACTGGAACGTGGTACCTGATCCAATGTTTATGCCGGAACGTGGCAACCGATCTCATATTTATGCCGGAACATGGAAACCCATCCTAGTTAGTGTGTCGGATCGTGACACCCGCCCATTCAACAAACCATAATCACAATCACAATGTATATTCTCATAATCAGACAACAAGAGGTGATTCATGGCATACAATTATTCAATTATCCTCATTTACGATTAGGGTGATCAATAATGCAACATTCACATACATACATGCATTATAAAGAAGCAATTACAAACATATATCACACAAGTATGAAATAACAACCATCACCTACCTCGAAATCCAAGCTTGAATCCCTTAAGGAACTTGAATCTTTCTTTCCGGATTCTTGTCGCTTGTTCGTGGTCTAAAAATATACAACTAAAGCAAGGATCAACAATCAAAGGTCTAATTATCCGAATTATATCAAACCCAATAACCCTAGACCAAACTCAAGATCCTAATACCCAATTTAGGGCTTTTTCCACCATAAAATTCCAGATCAAAACCCTCCCCATCGATAATTACCCAAGACACTAAATTCTACGGATCGAAAAATAGATTCGGGGAGTGAAAACCTTACCTTTAGCCTCAAGAATGGTGGAAAATGGTCAGGAACTCGTTTGGGGTCGTCTGCTAGCTCTCAAAGTCAAAAAGTGCAGAATAAACCGTTTTTGAGGTTTTATTTCCGACTTAGCTCGCGTCTGTCCCGCCACAGCGGTCCTCACCCCGCTACAACGGCCTGTTGGTGGCAGAAATCCCGCCCCAACGGCTTGCACGGAACCAGTGAGCTATTTCAAAAATTCCAAGACCCCCATTTAACAACGCACCTCTAACCAACGACGCTTAGAAATACCCTTTACAATAAGATCGATTCCGGGAGTTCTACTCACCCAAATTCAATTCCGTAAAGTCGTATGGGTTCGTCAATGAGTTATCTAACTACTCATGTAATAAAAATCATAAATACATCACCCGATTGTTACCAGATTTCCCTACACCTTAATGACTCTGATTTCGTCCAAATCTGGACTAGGTTGGGAAAATCCAAATACTACGAAAAAGTTTTCTAGCCCCAATTCTTTCCCCATTGGCTTTTCCATAACGATGGAATCATGTCGTTACAATACATACCAATTTACCTATCACTCGTCTCCGAGTGATCAACTAGGAAAGACTGGCTAAAATAAAGGTAAAGTATTATCTGAAACGTCGAATTACTGGGGATACTTGTCTCACATGTCCTTAGCTCCTAGACATCGTGATCAAGAATTTCAACCGATTCTTCTTCATACCGAAGGTCTTGTTTAACAATACTGAGTCTCACTTTATGATATAATCTCTGTCCCCAAGCCAACCAAATTGAATACCTACACATCCTCTCATATAATGCCTCAATGAAGTCATCACAATACTTGAGTGATAAATATTGTTGTATCTAAACTTAACTAACAACAAAATGATTCCCAACAACCACCAAGGTTGATCGTACGTACGTCTACAACATGTTATCAAGGACTTTGACACAAGCATCAGGACAAATCATTTCTCACATAACCATGATAAAATCCTAAATCAAAACTCGCCACAATTAGAGGTGAACATGAATCAACCAACACACAATCATAATACTCAAACAATCATAGTTCTTATCAACATCTCCTTCTCACAACAAAATTTTCCATAAGTTTAAGTTACAATATTTTTGTCTTTTAGACATCAGAGACTCATTGAGGGATATGTCCAAGCATACAAACACTGTAACAACACTATCGAAATGCTAGATTTAGTAATTGTAGATTACCTCTTAAGAACAGTAAAATTGGATTCAATGATCCCCACATTCAACCACACATAAGTGATACATCACCTCGACGACAAGATGAAATATTAGATTGTCGGACAACCATAAATACGCATGGTAGCTCTTCTATAAGTTTCATAAGCACTGGGGTACATGTAGAACCACTAAAACACTTTAACAACTCCAAGACAACACCACATAAGTCCTCTGGATTAACCACGTCTTCTCAAATCATCCCACTCAACCAAGAGAACATCGTAGGATTGGTACACCTGATCCACCACCAAGGATCCACCAACAAAAGTGAAAACACATGTGATCATTGCTAGTGAAACGTACTCACCACCGTGTACAAAATGAAATAGATGATTACGTGAGAATTTTACAGAATAACTATTGAATAACACCAAAGGTTTTCCTCTGAAGAGAATTTCCATTAAGCTTACTCCACCTACTCTTCACATCATTCCACTGACGTCCACACTCTCAATACTAATAACCATCATGAACACTCCGACCATTTACCTTACTCTAAACCAACATTTTTTTTGGAAACCTTTCTTATGTACTTTAACAATCAAAAGTAATAAACCTTACGACTCAACCCATGTGTAAGTCCTTTCAAATGCTCAATACCGTATACAATTGATCGTTTCTCACATTGCCAATTCATACCTTCACAAAATATATCAACATGAATGTAGTCTTACAATAAAAAATCTGAATTGTAAATTCAACTGTATAACACAATCCCCTTATCTATTAACATTAGCTTGTACCTTGAAGATTTTTTTGAACTCATGGATCTTCGCTTATCATTGATCGAAAATCTATCGACCTTACAATATCCTTCGCTAACCATTCAATCATACTCATTACTAAACTCAAAACAAGACAAAGTACTTATCATCACACTCGAGCAAACGTCTGTACCTCAAGTCCTTTCCAATAGTTTTTGAACCAGTCTGACGGATTTGTGACACTTCTACCATAGCCACAACAAAATGAATGAAATCACACGTCTTTGAACCCAATTATCTACCCCTCTAAACATATCCCTTCAGCCTTTGCAATCAAATAAAATATTCTTGCTCTCGCCTCTCTCTAAAGGTTGTACTACATCCCACTATTTTTCTTCATTATGACTCTAGTTCTTTAATTTCTATTCGAATGGTGTTCCACCATCTCTTGAAACTTTCCATACAACCACGTTACTCACCAAATTTTTAGAAAGCCACAACCTTAGATACTCGCAAGTCACATTTACTATACAAAAATTTGCCTAACCAACAATTTTATTATATAGTTGCCTCCCGTCACAATCCATCACGAACTCTTATTACCATTACGCTCAGTCAGCCTTGACTATCACTATAAAGCCAATATTTCACCAACACGACACCTAAAACTCAGGTAAACTCATCAAATTCAAAGGACTAGCCCAATCTTGGTACACACTTTCTTACTAAAATCTTCAATTTCCTTCACCCAAGTATACTCAATAGAACTTTCCTTATCCATAAGCTCGCCATTTCGGTATTAATCCACTCCCTTATGGATTAAGACAAAATCATCAGTCCTCATACTACCCTCCTTCTTCTTATCAAACAAGACCGGAACACCCCACTTGGAAACACTAGCACAGATGAACCCTTTATCAAGAAGCTCTTGGATTTCAGCCTTAAGCTCTCTCAATTCTTCTAGAGCCATACGATACGGAGGGATGGAAATGAGGCGAGTGTCAGTTTCCAAGTCAATGCAGAAATTGATATCTCTATATGGAGGCATACCAGGTAAATCCATAGGAAACACTTCCTTAAAACTCATACACCACCGGAACAGACTCCATAGAGGGAGACTCAACCTCAACATCCTGAACTGGACAATGTTATATATATGGGTGACTATGACTGACTCTTCAACTGGGGTAGAAACATGGATGAGGGCATCAAGTATATCACAAACAACATAAAATCTCAAGGCAATTGAACTGACATATACAAATAAGTGGAACCCGAATCAATCAAAACAATAGTCATCCGGTCACAAACAATAAGAGTACTTGTAATCACTGCATCACACACCTCAAACTCGGTCTTGTTCGAAAGGCATAAAACTAAGCCATGTCATCTTGACGGGCAACTTCCTCGCCTGGCTGCACTATTCCTCTACCTACATTACCATTTCCCCAGCCTTCACGGCCTCGATGAATTCCTCATCATATTCCCAGGTTTTCCACAATTTTAACACAACTTATAACTTATATTTGATTGATGAACACTAAATTAGATCACGGGGGTTAGTTCAGGTACAATTCGGTGTCCATAATTGTGACTAGGGGAAAACATGAGAGAACGGGCTAAGATTTTGTCTCTTCCTATCCCACTCTGGTAGAAGAAATCGCGCCCTGGCGGGAAAAATCGCGCCCCAGCGGCCTCAAAGGAAACAGAACCCCTGTCAACAATTTTCTAGGGTTTTTTTCTTTTATAAATTCCCCAACGGTTTCCAGCTACAACACATGCAGTATTAGAGTAATTCCCTTAGCTAGGACAATCATTGTCTACCCCTCGGTCAACCCAATGAAGTACGCACTTTAGAATCCTTTTTCATCATTTCAACACTACCACACACATATCCCCAGAATACACCCAGACTCTCACACGGTTATCAGTTGGTCAACGGACATTCAGATTTCTCGCGTATGAACCACATCATAATTTATCTAGACCCTTGAACCTACTCTCATGATGACTTTCTTTTCATGACACTCAAACAGTTACAACTTGCAGATAAAATCCAAATTATTTAATTAGTTTGTTCCATAGACGATCGTTACCGATCATCCATACCTTATACGGCCCCTAAGGCCAGATACCAATTGGAACCTTCTCTGTTCCAATTAACTTGCTTATGTCCTTTCAGCCGGGACTACGACGTCTAGTTCACTTTGTTGAGGTAACAATTGGAATCGGGAGATACCAATTGGACTCAACTCATACCACAAGCGACAATAGTAGTTAGTGAGCCCCACAAACTGCTAATTTCAATCATAGAATTTGGTCGAACCCCATTCTTAACCGCCTCAATATTTAATTAATGGTAACCAGACCTTAATCAATCTTAGAGAAAATTGATGCACCTTGCAATTGGTCAAAAATGTCATTTATCTGAGCCAATGGATACTTGTTCTGAATGGTGACCCTATTCAACTGTCGGTAGTCTTTACGAGTCTTCTCTTGCTAGTGATGGTGTTACAACACTTTTATTGCTCTAGTTCAGATCATAGAGTGAAGGAGGAAAGATACCAATTTGTATCACCCAGATACCAATTGGATTCTAGTCATAGCACGAAGGAGCAGAAAGAAGTGAGTTTTTTCTAAATTCCTATAGCATCTCGAAGAAAAGTACGAACGTCTTCGTACTGTTCCGCAAGACTCTACTAGACTCGTTGTGGTACAATAAGATCAACGAACCTAGGGTTATGATGCCAACTTTGTTACAACCTAGACCGTCGTGATTGGCACACACACTAACACTCCGGTGGGAGAACCACTACTACAACCCAAACCAAACAACTAAAGCAATAACTAAGGCAAAGTGAAATACTAAGGAAAGGAAAATAGAGTTCCCATAAACTCTAACAAAAGTGTAACAATGATAAACTAACAATGCGGAAGAATAACCTAGATTCTGAAAGTCAATGTACCAAAACATCTAACAATGAACCAAGTCTAAACAAGAAGAAATACAACCCCAAACTAATGAACTAATCAACTAACTAGAACAAATGTCTAAGTCCGGAAAGAGTGGACTAAACAAGGAAGATCCATGGCAGCCTGAAAGAACTGGCTCACCTTTGAATCCGGTCACGCTTAATAGTCACCTCGCTAAGATCTATCAGTAGCCACATGAAGATGCCCTGTACTCAACAAAGAAAGAGCACGTGTAGAATCAATACATAACCACAGTGTACTGGTAGGATCACGCGGCTATCCCAATAAGTGAAACACATGCAAGTAACCACAACATTATAAAACAGGCATACACCGAACATATACAATATTAGTGATATTTTCAGGATCAAAGTAGCATCCACATTCTCAATAATACACATTGGTTATCAATTTAGAGCAACATACAATCTTCCAATATCAATCATCATTAGATATGAACATAATCATCACAAGTAGATACACAACACAATTCAATGGTCCTCTCACGCAACCTAATTCAATGATCCTCTCATGGAACCCATACCCAAACTGTTAGCATACCAGAACGTGGTAACCCATCCAATGTTTATGCCGGAACGTGCCAACCGATCCCATATTTTTGCCGGAACATGGCAACCGATCCCAGTTAGTGTGTCGGATCGTGACACCTGCTCATTCAACAAACCATAATCACAATGTATATTCTCAAAATCATACAACAAAAGGTGATTCATGGCATACAATTATCCTCATTTACGATTTGGGTGATCACTAATACAAAATTCACATACATACCTGCATTATAATGAAGCAATTACAAACATATATCAAACCAACATGAAATCGCAACCATCACCTATCTCGAAATCCAGGCTTAAATCGCCTAAGGAACTTGAATCTTCCTTTCCAGATTCTTATCTCTTGTTCATGGTCTAAAAATATACAATTAATGCAAGGATCAACAATCAAAGGTCTAATTATCTGGATTATAACAAACCCAATAACCCTAAACCAAACTCAAGATCCTAATACTCAATTTAGGGCTTTTTTCACCATAAATTCCAGATCAAAACCCTCCCCCATCGATAAATACCCAAGAAAGTAAGTTCTATGGATCGAAATATATATTCGGAGAGTGAAAACCTTACCTTTAGCCTCATGAATGGTGAAAAATGGTCAAGATCTCGTACGGGTTCGTCTTCTAGCTCTCAAAATCAAAAAGTGCAAAATAAAACATTTTTGGGGTTTTATTTCTGACTTAAGTCGTATCTTTCCCGCCATAACAGTCCTCACACCGCTACAACGGCCCAGCCCTCGCGGCAGAAATCCCGCCCCAGCGGCTTGCACAGAACTAGTGAGCTATTTTGAAAAATCCAAGACACCATTTCACAGCACAGCTCTAACCAACGACGCTCAGAAAATGCCCTTTACGCTAAGAACGATTTCGGGTGTCCTACTCACCCAAATTGAATTCCGTAAAGGTGTACGGGTTCCTCAATGAGTTATCTAACTACTCATGTAATAAAAATCATAAATAGATACCCGATTGTTACCAGATTTCCCTACACCTTAATGACTCCAATTTCGTCGAAATTTGGACTAGGTTGGGAAAATCCAAATACTACTAAAAAGTTTTCTAGCCCCAATTCTTTCCCCATTGGCTTTTTCATATCGATGGAATCAGATCGTTACAGTTTTCTTGGGTGAATGGGTTCACCAAGGCATCTTAGTTCATTTGTGATGGAAGTGAACCTTGTATGCATCCCATGAATGGTTTCACCTTTTTTCATGTTGAAGTTCTCGTACTGGGTTGTCAACATGTCTACTTTAGACTCCTTGACTTGGGTGGTTCCTTAGTGGGATGTTTTTAAACAATCCCAAGTTTCTTTTGCAGTCTCGCAAGCTGAGATCCTGTTGTACTAATTTGGACCGATCCCACAAACTAGCAGCTTCTTTGCTTTATAGTTCTTCTATAATTTTTTCCGATCAGCCTCATTAAATTTTCTTCTGGTCTTTGGAATAACCTTCGTAAGTTCTCGTTCTTTCCGTCCTTGGTAGGAATGTATGGTCCATCAAGAATCACATCCCACAACTCAGTGTCTTATGCATTGATGTAATCATAAAATCGTGTCTTCCACCATCCATAGAATTGTCCGTTGAAGCAGGGTGGACGGGTGGTAGACTGTCATTCCTCTAGACTTGGTGGAGCAGTCATTCTTTCAAGATCTTTCTTCTCTTGGTGTTAACCAGATAGAGAAGTCGCAGCTATAATACCACTTGTTGGAATGTTTGCGTCCACTAACTACTATGGCACTGGGTCCTTTAGACAGTTATGATGCACAAAAGTAAATACAAAAATTAAAAAGAACATACAATACTTATGTGGAAACCTCCTTGCTCAAGGGAATAAATCACGACCTAACTCACAGGGTTTTCAAATTGTTTTCACTAATCTTCTCAAGCAAGAACAAAACACATTTTACAACCACACAATGAGATTAACCTCCTAATCTCAATACTAAGTAATATAACCTATTACTTAACGAGCCTAAGCAATGCCTGCATTGCCCACTATACTAACCCTCATCAATTAATATAGACTTTTGACCGTAAGACACAAAGTTGCCCTCAACTATGTTCTTACAATGATTCACACAAGGTTTTGAAATGTTTCTAATAGAAGTGAAACGAATCTTACAAGTTAAACACAAATACAAGCAATCAAAATAACAACAGGTTCAAGAAGCAAATCTTCAGTCTATGAGGTCCCTTGTTGTTTTGTTGAAGATTGAATTTTCTCTATTTGAATGAATGAGTTGATATGTTGTTTGTCATGTTGATTATATCAACCATAAAGAATTATTAACCGTTGGACAAACAACCTCGCCCATGCTTATTGGTTCAGTACACTGACAACCTCACCAACCTCTGACAAAATAACTTTCCAATTGTATAACATATTGCCCTAGATGGAGCACTCTACACAGGATCGGGTCCCTACATTTGTGAGGATCATCAAAACATCCGGAAACAGTAAGACTTATCATTTTCCCCATTTTTTATGATGACAAATAAACTGCCTCACATGAGTTCACATTCATTCTAAGTAACTCATTCATTGAAAGTATCAGTTCCCCCTATCAATATCCCCCTTATCACTGTACTCTAATTCACACAGAGTTTACATATCAACTCCCCCTTTTCACATCATTGAAAAGGAATGACAATAAACATATATGAGCTGCATGCAAAACAATAGGAACTCAGGTCCATGGGACACACAGTACTTGCGCTAGTAAGCAAAAATAGAGAAGATAAAAGCATACTAAGAAGGGCAAAAAAATATGATATCATTAGATCACTTATGCTGACCACAAAGTTCGGCCAAAGACAATACACTTTTCCACAATATAAAAATAGTGGAAACAACTTAGACACTGAAAGACATACGAAATTTGGACAGTAGACTCATTTATGACAGAATGGGACGGGGAATGAAGGACTATAACAACAGGATCATGTGATTATTAGCATCGACGTGCGCCTGAATGATTTTCTTGTTAAGAGCCTGAACTTCCTCACTGAGTGAGGCATTTGTCTTCAGCAGCTGGGCATTCTCATCTCTTAACTATTCTACTTCCTCTTTATCTGTAGTACTGGTAGCAGGTCCCTGTGAAATAGTCTATTAAAGTTGTACCTTAAGTCATGCAATTTATACCTCTTTAGCACTCAAGGTTACTGTGAAGTTATTTAGCTCACGGTTGAGGGACTCCTGTTGCTCAAGAAGGTCAGACACATGGGACTTAGCATTGATTTTTCCCTCCGCACACTCGCACTCCAAAAGTATGGTCTGAGAGAACATTTGTTTTTTAGAATACTAGAAACTCCCATGCCAAGGGGCACTCCGAAATGTTCAAACACATGATTCAAAAGATACCCATAGGGTATGCCATGTTTGGAATTTATCCAAGTCATAACTCTATGCATGTGTTCAAGCATAATGCCAGGAAGACTTACAACTTTTAGTTCATCCAATTGCTCCATTAGAAATAGATTAGCTGCAGAAGCCATAATCCTCTTCTCAGTTCTGGGCACCAGGACCTTGTTAACAAACTCGGAAAACAACTGGTATTCTCCTTTGAGGAACTTCTTTGGAAGACCTGCACATTTCATGTCCCCATGTTTGGTAGCCATGCGAACAAAATCAACAGAAGGTTTGCACCCTTCAATGGACCAGATCCCTTCAGTGGGAACTCCAGTATGATTCCCAAATTCTCTTCACACAGGGAGATTTTCACTTCATGCACCATCGTTTGAATGCCTCCATCTTCAAAGAGTTTCATTTTGTAAAAGAACTTTCGCCCCTCAGGTTCATGCAGTTGTGGTACATGACATTCAAACAAGTGTTCCCAATTTTGCAGAGAGACAAAGTCAAAAAGGTTACACATACCAGGCTCTGTGAGGATGTCAGGATCAAACACCCTTTCGTTCAGAACCTTTTATTTTTCCATTTCTGCAACACGGTTTTCCCTTGTCAACACCTTTCCTTCAACTAGCTTCTAGGCGGTCAGACCTAGGCCCTTTTTGTCACCCTATCTCCTTTTACGAGTGATTTCTTTACATACTTAGGAACTCATTTGGCTTTGAATCGTTCCTTTTCTGCCTCCTTCTTCCGTTTCACCACTGTTCTAATAATATGTTCAGACTCTGTTTCACTTGAGCCTATATTTTGAGGCATTGATATAGGTTTCTCACTGGGCACACAAAGAAGCGTTCTTCGTCTTCAATTTCTCTCTATTTGTACCTCGTTTGCCACCAGAGCATCTCCAAGTAATTTTTGTACCACCCCTCTTGTTGTGTATCTCTTTCTGTCTGCTTTGGTGGGAGATTCCACCATTTTTCTTTTCCCTTTCCTTTTTCTTTTCTTTTCTGACTCAGTATGCTCATTCTCAATTCTAGTCTCAGGTACAACTTCAGTTTCTCCAAGATTTGGGATAACCGTGGTTGAAGCATTCTCTCCTCGAACCCCTTTTCTAGACCAAACTAGAGGAGTTTCTTCTTCATCCTCTTCTTCACTGGTAAACCCTATGGTTTCAAGGGTTTGGTCAAACACTGGTTGAACACTATGATGGACCCGTTCAGGCGATCTGCATTCTTGTTCTAAGAGCGTTGGCTGAGTATCCCTTCTGAGAGAGGCCAGACTTTGTACAACCACCAATTCCTCAGCTGTTGCTAGTATGTTAGATTCCATACCTTTACCCTCAGGCAAATCACCTTCAAACAACCTTTCAGACATGGTAGATAACACATCCCCTGGTTGAGACACAACTTCTAGATCTTTAGTGGGTGTCTTAAGGGTAGGCTTCACAACCGACTGGGCCTCAAAATTTTGAGAATATTTGTCTAATAGAACCAGAGTTGGAGAACAAGGTAAGATTTCCCCAGGGTTGATTACAGGAGATACTAACACTTCATTGTGGGATGTGATAGATTCATCAGTCTGACCAACCCCAAAACTAATGTGGACGGAGATCCTTCAGGAAGTGGAATTGAGAAATTGAATGAATTGGGGTTTTCAATCTCTTGGGAGAGAGGATATTTTGAGGGAGAAGAAAAGTTCGACATTTTCTCAAAATACAAGAAGACGACGGTTGACGAACAATGAGAGAATTTGAAAAGAATTTGTGGTTGTTGAATTCTCTCAAAAGGGTGTATTTAACAAGGTATCGGGTCCTGAACAATAGCGACTCTTGGCTTTTAAACTGAAAAGACATCTGCAACTGACACAAGGAATAGGGAGAAGACACGTGGCAGTGACCGTTGACAAAAAACTGTGTAGTAAAAGTGATACTAACCTTCTGGGGGACCAAGTCCCTCTCTATAGATAGCCCTCCCTGTTATGGTTAGCTATTCCCTTTAGACAACATGCCATGAGTGTGTACCTACACTAAGGTACCAGATGTGAATTCATAAGAGTTAAGCAATACAACAAGTATAGATACCTGCCCTCCCTAGCATAGTCATGTGAGTGGCTTCATGCAAAACTTGTTGTGAAATCAGGTGATCTTTTGCATCCCCAAACTCAATATGTTCTTGATTAAATGTTCCTTGCCCAATGCCTTGGTGAAGATATCAGCCACTTGATCTTCCGTCTTTACAGTATCTCATCACCAAATTCATCTTTTCAACATTGTCTCTAAGAAAGTGATGCCTCACATCTATGTGTTTGGTCTTCTTATGTTGGACAAGATTCTTAGCCATATTCATTGCGCTTGTATTGTCGTATATGAGAGGAATATAATCTGTGAGAACACAAAATTCTTTGCGCTAATGTTTGATCTACAAGAGTTGAGCACAACATGATGCAGCAGCGTATAAAGCTATTGGATTGTGCTTCTTAGTTCCCTATGAGATTAGTGATGACCCTAGAAAATGATCCATGCTTGAAGTGCTTTTTTGATCAATAAAAAACCCTGCATAATCAACATCATATACCCAATTAGATCAAAAGAATTGTCAGCAAGATAGAAAAGGACCAGGTCCTTTGTTCCTTTCAAGTATCTCTGTATTCACTTGGCTACCTTCAGGTGTGACTCTTTTGGAGTAGCTTGAAACCTGTCACACATTCCCACGCTGAAGATCATATCAGGTCGACTTGCAGTGAGGTAGAGAAAAGATCCAATTATTACCCTATACATAGTTTGATTCACATCAGTGCCAACTTCATCTTTATCCAGTTTTGCATTAGTTCTCATTGGGGTATGAATAATTTTGGCCTCTTTCATACTGAACTTCTTGAGCAATTCCTTTATGTACTTCTCCTGATAGATTGACGTACCCTGGGGAGACTGTTTGATTTGCAACTCTAAGAAAAAGGTTAGTTCCCCCATCATGATCATTTCAAATTCACTGCTCATCAAGGCTGTAAACTCTTTGCACAAAGGATTTGTAGTAGTTCCAAAGATGATATCATCTACGTAGACTTGCTCTACCAGGAGCTCCTTTCCTCTTGACTTTAAGAACAATGTGTTGTCAATTTTTCCTCTTTTGAACCCATTTTCAAGAAGAAATTTTGACAATCGCTTATACCAGGCCTTGGGTGCCTACTTCAGACCATTTAGTGCTTTGTCTAGCTTTAGCACATGATTTGGCTGGTCAACATCTTTGTAACAGCCCGTATTACGCATATGTTTGTTATATTCTTGTGATACTTGACATAGCCTTATAGTATAGGTGAGGGACCATGATTCTAATATTATTAGTGTTGGTTTAAACTAGATCGTAAGGTGATGTGATGCCTTGCACGTTTCAGCATGTGTACTGCAAGTTAACTCCAACATGAGTATTTAAAGAGACAATAAGGTGGTAATTGAGCTTAAAGTTGAAAGTTAAGTGCTAAGTTAAAGCAAAGGGGATTAATATTTAGAAAATGGAATAAAATAAGTGAGTTGCTTGCTTGACTTAACTAAGCTAGCAGGTGACAAGTAGGTGCATCACCTACTTTGACTTATTGACCAGTCCAAAGGACTAAGTAGATGTGTCACCTACTTGAGCTATGTTGATCTAGTTAAAAATGACAAGCCTTATGGATTAGATTTGGGCCTATGCTAATGGACTCACTTGAGGCCCAAACTAAGTTAAATAAAAGGAAAATGAAATTTTAGCCCAGCAGCCAAATCTGTCAAGGCCCAATATTTAAGCCCAAGTGAAAGCAAGTAGGTGCATCACCTAGTTTGACCTTTTGAGTTGCTTGATGTACATAAGTAGGTGCATCACCTACTTGACCAATTAGTGGTTGGAAATGAAGCTTTCTAGAGGATATTCTTAAAGGTGAAGAAAGCTCAATATAAGATATATTGGTTGCTATTCTCACTCATTTTAACACGCAATATTGAGGATTAACTCCAGCACTCTCTCTCTCTTTTCTCTTAAGGATTAAAACAACAGCCTTAAAGCTCTTCTAGGGTTCTTGAAGAAACCCTTATCTCTGCAAGACAAAGTAAGTGAAAACACTTATGGATTTAGCTTAATTCTCCCATGGATGATTAGGAAAACATGTTATTCATGCTCAAGTAAAATCATAAAGGCATACTATTTCCAGAAGCTACTGCTCACTTCCTTGGTTATTAAGATACTTTTCTCTTCTTCTTTGGTTTAAGTGTGAAGGGAAGTTGAAGTTCTAGAGGAATTCAAGTTAGAATGAGAAGTTCCAGAAATTGAGGTAATGTGACTGCTCCATTTTCTTCCTCCTTATGTATGAGTTTGAGTGAGGAATTATGGGTGTACTGTCATAAAGAACTCAAGGGGGTGGTGAGTTCAATAATTAGTTGTATGATAAAGAATATTTGAGGCTGTTTTATGTGTATTATTGTTGGTGCAGCTTGGGTAATCTTGGAAAAGGATATATAATGTATGTATTGGACAGAGAAGGAGGATATGGTGATACCCATTATTTTGAGGGCTGTATGGGCTCATTATCTGTCAAGTTAGATACTGGATTATGAGACTCACGGTGTGATAGCTGCTAATTTTAGGCTTTCATGGCTTATATTGTAGATTGAAACCTGAAAGGGGAGGCTGAATCGTGATATTTGTATTGGTCAGAGAATAAGGTATGTAAGGCTATTCGATTCAATATTCTTCATCATGAAATCTGATACTTGCAATTAATATTAATTAGTGAATTTCCTAAGTTATATTCCTAGTAAAGGAAAAATAGTGGCAGCGTACGATCTCCAAATAGCTAACAATATTTCCCCCTCTCCCTAGTGTATATAATTACATCATTATATGTTCACTACTCTATACGTGTGTAATTTTCCTCCTATGTGCTGGTATAGAAATGGTATTTGCAAAAGGAAGTTTGGTGAATCCTCCTCTTACTCAATTGAAGTGAATTGTATCATTTAAGCTCACAAGTAATGCATTGATGTTACATAGCTCCTTATGTCATTGTTACTGCCTTGAAGTATTATTTTCATGTCTTCTACTACTGGTCCGTAGTTCCTAATATCAAAAATGATTATGACCACCAAAACAACAATCTTAAAGATTAAGGAATCTAAGTGAAGCAATCTGAATAATTAAGGGTGGCAGCTCAGGGGCGAAAGCCTAGCATGGGCCAATCCCAATTGGTATTGAAAGGTGGCAGCTCAGGGGAGAAAGCCTAGCAAGGGCCTATCCCAATTTTCGTAATTATAAGGACCGCATCCTAGGGGTTAAAATGCCTAGCATGGGTCATCTTCTTCTACCACTGATCAGCTGGCTATTCGTATCACATGCCTTATAAAGATCATAACACACAGAAAGGTAAAGACAAGAATGTAACATACATGATCCCAGAAGAGTGAACAAAGGTGGTCTTCTGTTCTGATTTATGCACACATATATTGATACTTGGTTTCATTCGAACTCTTATTTTATATATGTTATTGCCTTACATATTTAGTACATTTTCTTATACTAACGTCCCTCGCGGGGGACGCTGCATTTCATGCTGCAGGCACATGTACTTCAGCTAATAAACTTCTTCAGTAGAAGCACACGACACTCAACTTCTTTTGGTGAGCTCCAGATTGATTCGGAGCTTTACTGAGTCCCTGGTAGATTCATTTTGGTATTGTATCGTAGTTAAGGGTAAGGCGGGGTCTATCTCGACCTACTCTAAGGTTTTCTATATTTTAGAGGCTTTGTAGACATATGTATATGGTTCAGTTGCGTCTTAACAAGTTGTCGCCTCAACGACCAAGTCTTGTATATAAGTTTTAGGTCTACTTATGTTGGTTTGTATCGCTCCATCTTATGTGAACTTGTCACAAGATTGTCATGGTTATATGCATAGTACGTACATGTTACATGTTGGTTCTCTCGGGCCTTTAGGGCATCGGGTGCCTGTCCGTCTTAATGGGATTTGAGGTGTGACAAAAGTGGTATCGGAACAAGTCATCCTAGGGAGTCTACAAAGCCATGTCTGTGTAGAGTCTTGCTTATAGATGTGTTGTGCACTACATTTATAAACAGGAGGCTACGGGGGCATGTAAGAGTTGTTCAAATAATAATCTAATCATCTTATACTCAACAATTAATTGGATTGACTAAGGAATCCAAGGGGACAAGATTAGGCATCTCATCGGTGATTTGAACAAGTATAAAAATCTTTGTATCAATTGTGTCTTTTATCTCTTTACACCTTATATAATATGTTTTTTTATCTAATCGTCTAAACTGTAGGGTAGTTGACTTGAAATAATCAACAAATGTATATTTTTGTGTCCTGAAATAAACAATACTTATAGAAAGAGAACCACATTTGCACATACTAAATTGTCATGCTCAGATACAAATATTCAAGTCAAAGTAAAAGATCAACACAAACAAGAAAATGAGAAGACAAAGAAGTTACCAGTGCTATCTACACAGCTTTCCTTTTTGGATGTATCTTGAATGCAGACTCCTTTCGTAAGCTGATATGATTATCAAATTGGTCATTCTGGTAACTGTAAACCTCAAATGGAAAAAAGATATCATCATAAGGAAAAAAAGTACATCTTATCAATTAGCTATACCTGTGCCTTCATTGATTCAATACGGTGCAACAACTTTTTTCCACTTCTTTTTTGTGAGCCACGCAAAATACAAATGCCAACATTCAAAATATTTTCGATGTCAGCACGAGAAGCAACAGATGTGCAGGTGTTTAAAAGCTTCAGAGCATGTGGAACCAAATCCATCCTTGAATCACAGTATCGACATAAATACTGTGCATCCAAATTGATGCTTCCTCCAACTATCCCAGCCATGTAAGCTCATAGAGCACAGTCTAGATGGGAAACATGTCCACATATGTAGCCATCTACTTTTGCCTCACATCGAATGTAATTGCACCCATCATAGTCTGAACTGATAGTGTTGCGGCAAAGGATACAACAACAGTCTCGGAAAAAACCAGGATCAATACAACAAATATCACAAAGAATGGCCGGAAAAGGATTTTTTGTTGTTAAACTGCTACAAATTTTTTTAGCCACCTTAAAAGTAATGGCTCTTATAAGGGAATCAGAGAGTAAAGACTGCAATTCTATCCCTGAAGATGTAGTCATCTCTTTCATATCTGAGTCAAAATCAATATCTAATTAAAAAGAAAACAAATTTGGCATCAGGTCAATAAAAAGATGTAGTAAGTGTTTTTTTTAATTGATGCAAAGAACCGAATAAATATCTACATGCTATATACCAAAGAGACCTGTCGAAGCTAACCTTTTAAGCTTGGCAACTGCTTCGAAGGAATCATCCAACTAAATAAGGAAAAAAAATGGTTTATATCCATGTCAGGATACTCAGACTGCAGATACTCTTTAACTGAAATCTTACTTCGAAAAGGATTTTTCTTTCCACCTTTTGGAGCCTTAAAATGCTTCGGAAGATACAAATATCTATCTCTAAAGGTACCTGAACTTGTTACTCTTTTTCCCTGCCTGCCAGCCCCACTTATCACCAGCATTTGGCCAATCTACAAGAGCATATGGTAAGCCTTCGCCAAAGTCATACTCAGAAACTAGATAAAGTTGAAGCCCAATTTCATTGATTCTAGAAGCATTCCCATTATAAACAACATGTGCACGGCTCTCCCCAACCTCCTCCTTGGCATACATTTAGCTGGAAATCTCTAACTATATTGATACCATGAAAGACTGAAACCATAGAAAAATAAAGAAATGTCAGAAGTCCACAGTAGAAAGCAAACCATTTTTGGCTATAAAAAATTGGAAAAAAACCAACTAAAGGAGAAAAGCCAAAATTGGGCATATTCTTCGGGAAAACAAGATAGTTAATTTTTGACCTAAAGAAGTTTTGCTTCAGATGAAGATAAATGTTAGACCTTTCAGCATGAGATACAAAAATACTCTCCTCCCAAGGAAACATCAAAGTTGATCACCAGAATGTTTGTGTATAATGCAGCATGCTTGACATAAATACCTAAAGTTCAAAGCCACCTTTTGTGTGAAATTATTACTAAGATACTTAGAACAATAATTTTCAAGAACTTGGTAAGAAACAACAAAATTTAAAGAATATTTTCAAAACTATAAACTTAAAATCAATAAAGAAAATAGAATCTGAAACAAATTTAAAATATTAAACAAAATATTTTCTCAAAAAAAGAAAATTGAGCCCACTGAATGCACAATGTTTTCTTAAGGAAATTAGTCCCCTCAAGTACCTAAGTTTAATGGAATATATCCTCTCATAACAGAATAATCTTACTCACCGATGTATCGATACTTAAAACCACGATGTCAAGAAACCACTCAACAAAAGTAAAGTACACTAAGAATACTAGATTTAGTAGCAAAGAAAGAAGTTCAAAATTTAGTTATTGAAAAATATGAGGAACCCCTCTATTTCTAGACAATAGGTAGTGTGAATGACTGCTTATTGTGCCTTATCAGAAAGGTCACAACCCTTCAGAAAAGTCACAACCTTATGGAAAATTCGTAACTTTTCATAAAGTTTACAACTCTTAAGAAAAGTCACAATTCTTCAGAAAAGTCACAATTCTTCAGAAAAGTCGCAACTCTTCAGGAAAGTCAAAACTCTTTCTAAAACTCACAACTCTTCAATTTCATTTACATCTTTTAAAACCCAACAATGACTCGTGGCATAAGATAAATTGTGGCCTTGAAGGGTTCTTTTAAGTAGATCCCACAACAGGCCATTCCTAATATGGTCTCAATTCCTTTCGGTAGGTACAAATTTAAGGTTCCCATGATTTCAAAAAGCAGAATAAAGTAAAACAAATCTCCTTCCAGAAATGCACAAACAATCTCTGTCCAAAATTATACAACACATTTTTGGTTTCAACCCATTAATGTTATGTTTTGAATTTACTTTACCCCTAATTTTTTAGAAGTGTTAGTTAACAGTTAGCACTATTATTGAATTTACTTCCCTCCTAATTTTAGAAGAAAATAATCAACTTAGCCTATATATTTTATTAAACTTATTAAGTACTATTTATAGAAGACAATCCATTTAGAATAGGTAGTTAGCAGTTAGCACTATTATTAAGTGGTGGAACTAGGTATTGGTAATGTTGTTAATTTGATCCCCTTCGTTAAAAAATTATACTGTGTAATTAAGGAAAACATAATCTTCCTAGTTATATGTAAATTTTTAAATCCCCTTTGACATAAGGGAAGATACTAGTGTAGTGGCAGGGGTTCAAAATCTGTTTTAGATCAAATATTTAAATCTTAGGTATACATTCTAGTATTTATCTCAAAGTTTATATTTTGAATCTCCTTCTTCCATTACTATAATTTCACCGAGATTCCTGTTTAAACCATCTGCCAACTCTAGATTAACTATTTATAAATAGCAACCGATACACTCTGCTTCCAAGTTACATTTTATCATACAAAGAAATTAATGAACATTTGCACCTAACTCAACTCAAAAGTTATCCATTTCCCAAGACCATATATATAGACAATAACTTTCTTATACAAAATTTGGGGACTATAAATATCCATTCTTCCACACTGCAAAAGCTAGCTATTAATGTGGGATAGCCTCGACACTCCAAACTTGGTAGTATTCACTATACCACAAGTAGGCAACTTTTTCAGAGGTAGCCCTTTTCAAGTTGGGTGGTCAACGCCTTCCTGGAATGCTAGACACGAAGGGTGATGGATGTGACTCTCATATCATCGATACAATCAAGGAGAACATTAAATAGCATAGAGTATAAAACACAATAAAAATGCTTCCGACACAAATGAGTATATCTACCCTACTTTAAGAAAAAAAAACATAGTATAAATCATTATCACATATAGTGAGGACGTGTATATCAATTAACATAGGAAACTCTGATTGAATTTGGGTATATACCTGAGGAGATTAAGGACTTGAATAAACTCGGTCTCCTGGTAATTCTAGACGAAGATGAAAAAATTGAAAATTCAAAAGCAAAGGAAAAAGGGAAGTCAAAACCCTAAAACCTTATGAAATGCAAAGGCTGTAATAAGTATTTTTTTTATACTCTCCACGTCTGAGTTGGTACACACCTATCAAATTCCTTAACGAGAAATAAATAAAAGAGTAATTTTATTGGGATAAAGCATAAGTACCCTCCTTGCCTATGATCGAAATCTATGAGAGACACCTTAACTAAACTAAGGTCCTATTACCCCTCCCCCTCCTTAACTCTTTTATTTTGTAATTTTGTACACCTTTTGTCTTACGTGGAACACTCTGTGACTCCACGCAATTTTGGCGCATGGGAGATATTTGGATTCCATGTAAGCCAAAAAGGTGTATGAATTTACAAAAAAAATGGGCTGGGGGGAGGGGGGGGTTATAGGATCTTAGTTTATTTAAGGTGTGTCTCTGGGATTTCGGTCATAGTTTAGGGGGAGGAGGGGTACTTGTACCTTTTCCCTCATTTTACTATATCATTTTTTGAATATAATTAACTCAATATTTTGACAAATATATTGGGGAAATGAATGGTACTTACTCTAGTCTATATTAAGTAAATTGTTGGGATATAACACTCCTCTTAAAGAAAACTATTAAGGACAAATATTAAAGGCTATTTTTAATTATTATTATTCCTAAACTATTCTCCTAAAATGTAAAGTAGTTAACAACATCATTAAAATAAAGGATAAATATGAAGAATAAAAATTCAATTAACAAATATCTTGAACTTTGGAAAATTCACTTATTTTGAACTACAAATTTGTTTTTATTACAGTTCACTTAATATGGACTAGAGGGAACAAATCTTAATAGTTAAGTTGGTTGATTACATGAACTTTTGGTCATCTTGTTGGTGAAAGTCCAATTTACCAAGAACTAATTGATAAAATATCTCTAGATTTTTAAATTCGACAAGTGAAAGTAGACATTTTAAAAAAATAAAGTTAAATGGTCAAAGTCACACTTCCATTATCAGTTGTTCTTTTTTCTACCATAACTATAACCATATATGTATTAAAACACACATCATTTAATAGATGATTGTATGTAGTGTGCACTCTCTAATTGTGTTTAAAAAACAAGAGATGTCAAGTAAATGTCCACATGAATAAATATTTCCATTTATGCAGAACTAAAATAATTTTTAGTTTAAAACTTAAGTGAGTTAATATTTTTGGATAAAAATCTAAATCGGAGCATTTGTAAAAATTCATGGGTCATTTGTAAAATGATTCACCCAACATCTTCATTCTCCAACAATGATCCTCGTCCTCAATTGTGGTTGGTGCCTTCAAATTGCTATTGTCGTTTTTGTTCCCCCACCCTCCCCAATTAGTTGTAATTATGTCGTAGATTCTTGACAAATGAAGTAAAAGGATAGTTAAGAAGGTGGTAATCTTTGATGAAACTTAGGTTAAACTGGAAAGTCGGAAGAATGACAAGAGAGTTATAAGGAGAAGGTGTGAAGGAAGTAAATTGAAAATGGAAGAACATATATAGATTTTGGGAAAAAAAACGCCAGCATTGCCTGGATGGTCGGCCATGATTTTTAACTAATCACAGGAAGACACGTACTTGGAGCATTAAAAGTGGAGGGACATGTGTTACATCAAGAAATGTCAGAGGACTTGTCATTTGCTTTCGGCCATGAATTGAAGTTTTTTCCATCTCTCTGTCACAATTCTTTGAGTACCCAAAAAAATGCGGGAAAATCTATGTAGCGTCCAACAACTTCTAAGCGAAGATTCGAATCATCCTTTGTATGTGTATAGGTCTGAACCTAATGAATTCTAAGTTTTTCATATATATTACAGTCCTTTACAAAGTTTAGTAAGTATATCAGATATGGTTCAGGGTCGTAAGGAAGCTCAAACACCAAGCCAAGTTCAAAACATTTCTATTAGCTATGTTTTCACTAGAGTTCCTACAAGGGTCAACTTCAAACGACCATACCTCTCAGAATAGTAAGATTTAGGTGACCCATGACCTATCGAATTAAAGGTCTACAATAATTCTTTCCAACGTCACTGACTGCACGTCAACCCGACTCTTGAGTAAAATGTTATCTGATTTTACTAGAGAGATGTCAAATTGACTGTGTGCTCCGCGTGCCTGGTAGCGTGGGCGCACCACGCTAGGCCATTTTTCCAGCAGCCCGGGTGGGCGCACCGCATACACCAAAAAAAAAATTGAGAGTCTAGATTTCAAAATGCGCTATTTATTAAGTTCTAGAGTTGATACAACGTGCAGTTCCAGAGTTGCTTTGGTGGTTGACCTTGCTTCCAGAGGATTCCCATTTACTTTTACTTTTGTTAGGATGTCATGGGTCTTGTCCCGACCTCCATCATTGTCATTAGAGGCTTTATAGATAGTAGTGTTTTGAGTAGTCTTTTCCATTTCTTTTGTTAAATGTGTAAGACTTGAGTTAAACAATTATGTTATTGAACATTTCAGACTATATTGAGCTAAACTAATTTTAGTAATGATGTCTTTATGAGTTGAGTTATATTTGAGGTTTCTTTATTATTGAGTAAGTCTTCCGCTAAGAGTTGAGCCAGGCCAAGGGTTCGTTTGGGCCAACAATGATTCTCGAGTGCTGGCCACATCCAGGGTATAGGCTCGGGGAGTGACAGTGTCTATGACAATTCTTTGTGGGATTGAAAATGTCAATGTCCTTTCCTTTTAGACTAGGCCAGAATGGTGAATTTTAAAGCTTTATTCTTAGTAAATGCAATGATTGAAATTTCTATAATACCAGTCATTCTAACTTTGTTTTGAATGGATTGTTGTCACCTTTATCACGTTTTGAATGAATTGTTTATTTTATTTTATTTTGTATGATTAATAACTAAATAAATGAACCAAATCAATAACAACTAAACTAATAAATGTATATTATATTTGATTTGGTTTGGTTTTGATAATTTTAAAATTGATTAATTTGGTGTGATTTTGATTTTTACCAATAACCGATCCAAACTGACACGTGAACACCTCTACCTGCAATTATTCAGTATTTAATATTTTATATTTTATTGACGTTATTTGCATCCTAATGAAAGGGAGATATAGTTGGATATGAGAATTAAAAGAAATTCTATAGTTGAATGGAGTTTTGGTATTTTTTTCTACTTTAAATAAACAATACAAGATATGCTCTTCTCATGGAATAATGACAGGTGGAATTGGAGATAAGATTGTTCGAGTCTCTTGAAATATGTCCCCCTGTCAAATTGAGAGGCATTTTTTCACGATCCAAAAGTCGAGGTTATGATGGCACACACTCCAACCCCACCGCCCAAAAAAAGTGTGTAAGCTGAAAATAACACACATACGAGACTCTAAAAGGGTGGTCAGGCCACAAACGATAGAAAAGAACAACGAAGAATATCCCTAAACCAGGTAGCATAAGTATAAAGAGCATCTAATACAACTTTAGAGTTTGAAACACATCATAAGTCTCCGATACGAAATAAAGACTGAAAATATCAGATGGAACTAATGTTGATCCAATAAAAGGATCTCACCACCACTCCGAAAAGATCTCCAAAGCTAGAAATGATCAGCCACCTCGGGGAGTACCCTAACTAGAATCTGCATAAAAATGATTCAGAAGTAGTGGTGAGAACAACCCACAAGTACTCATTATGCTTGGACAACTTTATAAAAAGAATTAATTAACTTATAAATTAACTAAGAAACACTTCCACCTGCATAGAAAAAAGTTTCACTCCGGCATTAGTGCCACCAATTTATAATGAACGGCGCGAGTAAAGTAAACGCATAAGGTGACAACAATTCCCATAACACAAACAAGTCAAGCAACTCAAATGATTAATGCAATGATGTGGTGGTACGGTGTAATCAAGGTTGTCACACAACCTTTCATATACACCCTATCGAGCTAAGGCTTCCAAAAAAGGACCCGTGGAGGACTCGCAGTTCATATACCAAATAACAATCTCAATATCTCATCAACTTGCCACCTTAGCGTGGTCAAGGATATAAAAAGGTGTCTCATTTTCTTTCTCAAAAGGAATCTCAACATTTTTTTCAATTTCCCAAGAACATGACATAATGAATGAGGATGGATGCATCAGAATACATATATAACATGGAGGCAATAATCAACTCAACATGTATCAATAGTCTAAATTTCTCAAAACTCAATTGAATCATGATATACACCCTCATATGAAAAATACTGAGAAAGAGCTCATTTGAAATAAGTGAATTCCATTTAGAAAGCATTTCGTTTACTCAAAGCATTATAATGTTTCCAACTCAGCCCCTCACTCGGGCATTACATGTCAAATAGCATTACAAGACTTTCTCACATGCAACTCATGAATCACATGCTCTCAATGTAAGTAGAGCAACAATTAAGGCCTCAACATAGGTTAAGCAACACATACATGCCCCCACACAGGCAACACAATATAATCAAGCCCCCACACAGGTAACACAATATAATCAATCCTCCAGACGGGCAACACAATATAATCTCCAACTTATTAAAATCTCCAAACGGACCCTTGGGATTTATTCGAGACCCGATAAAAATAAATCAAATAAGCTACCCCACTAAACTCAACATTTTGGACTCAATGAAATCTTTGGATTTCCAAAAAAAGATCATTTAGAAAAAAAGACCCTCTTGGACATTTCTTTAGGCCTAAATATCAATTTCTCACCTAAACGCCAACCCTCAACCTAAGGCCTCGAAAACCTTACCAACCACTCTACTAGCTCAAACTCGACGTTCCGAAAGTGATGAAATTGACGAAATTCCCATCTAACGCACATAACTCAAAATGTTGACCAAAGTCAACCCTATCAAGAGTTCTCAACTCAATAGGGATCAAATTACCAAAAACACACATGATCGCTTCAAGGACCTCACCAGTTACCAACCATTATCGAAACACAAAATAAGCATGAAAACGCTATGGGGAAAGGTAAAATGGCCATTTCACAATTAAAAACAAAATCACAAGAAATGAGACATTACACATCCATCGTTATTTGTTCTTTTACTACTTAACAGAGTTAGAAGCTTCAATAGGCAATTTGCTCTTGATGATATTTTGAAGCTGCTGGATCACTTCTATAACTTGGACAATAAAATCCTAATTCAGGAGGAAGAGTGTTGCCTACAGCATAGTTATTTCTCTAAGGAGGAACCTCGAACAAGTTTGGAATCGATATGGATATTGGACTTTGCATATGGAAGTTTTTTGTGTTGTAGTATGATTAGGGTGGTAAAATTATTTTTCTTATGCCATAATCACTCTGCATCTTCGATCTGTTGATCTTCCTTTATCGGTAGTCTAAAAATCTTACTGAAAAGTTTTTATGCATGCTGAGAATTGGTTTCAGCTTTCCTTATATACAGAAAATAGATCATTTTAAAAAAGGGAGGGAACAATTTCTTAATGATACACCATATAAAACTATTAGACGTAAAGTATTTCTAGCTAGCTCACGTCACTTATTCACATATAAACTATATGTCGTTGGATATAAAATAATCAAGCAGACGGTAAAGTTGAATATCATTATAGTTTTACCACTAAATTTAATTATTCAAATAATAATCTAATCATCTTAATTATACTCAACAATTAACTTGATTGACTAAGCTCACCATTCATCAGTTTAAGCTTGCATTTCCTCCCTTAGAAAATATGGTTCAACTTCAAGCCCAGTAAAAAGAATCACAAGCACAATAACAACAATATCTGGATATATCAGCCTAACTGAAACGCTCCAGTAAATATTAGTAGTATTGCTAAAGGCAGAACCAAATAACACATATTGTTAGCTCTATTAACTTTATGTTGTAATGATGAAACTAATCCTAAATTATCAAACAAAAAGAAGATACATCCAAAATCTGTGAAAAGAAAGCATAAATCTAAACAAGGAAGGAAGTCACACACAACCAGAATTAAGGAAGATTGATAAACGATTATACCATAATCGAGGAGATTGACTCGCGTAAAAATGAAATCAAGACGAGTCAGCAACCTACTAGAAGGAAAGCACGACCTATCAGAATCAAGGAAGATTGATTTGCATCAAGGAAAAATGACATTCCTAAAGATGGAAACAAGTTAGAACACACTTCTCCTAGTGACTATTTCATCTTGTAAAAATATTGTATTTAATATAGTTAACTAGTGAAAAGAAAAGAAAAGGAGAGTTTAGAAAACTATACAAGTAGAGGATGTTACCAACAAGTGAACTGTAATCTTTCATGTCAAGGAGTTCACAATAGGCTATTTGTCTAATCAGAAACATTCAAGCTCTAAGGAAACCAAGGGGGATGGATTAGGAACCTCATCGGTGATTTGAACAAGTATAAAAATCTTTGTATCAATTGTGTCTTTTATCTCTTTAAACCTTATATAATATGTTTTTTATCTAATCGCCTAAACTGTAGGGTAGTTGACTTCCAAAAATCAACAAATGTACATATTTCTGTCCTGAAACAAACAATACCTATAGAAAGAGAACCACATTTGCACATACTGAAATGTCCTACTCAGATACAAATATTCAAGTCAAAGTAACATATCAACACAAACAAGATGATGAGAGGGCATAGAAGTTACCATTGCTATCTACAGAGCTATCCTTTTTGGATGCATCTTGAATGCAGACTTCTTTCATCTGATATGATTATAAAATTGGTCATTCTGGTAAAACCTCAAATGGAAAAAAGATAGTATCATAAGGGGAAAAAGTACAATTCATCAATTAGCTATACCTTTGCCTTGATTGATTCAGTATGATGCAACAACTCTTTTCCACTTCTTTTTTGTAAGCCACGCAAAATACAAATGCCAACATTCAAAATCTTTTCGATGCCAGCACGAGAAGTAACAGATGTGCACGTGTTTAAAAGCTTCGAAGGGAACCGAATCCATCCTTGAATCACAGTACCGACATAAATACTGTGCATCCAAATTTATGCTTCCTCCAAATGTCCCAGCCATGTAAGCTTGTAGAGCACAGTCTAGATGGGAAACATGTCCTCATATGTAGCCATCTATTGCTGCCTCACATCGAATGTAACTGTACCCAACATAGTCTGAACTGATAGTTTTGTAACAAAGGATACAACAACAGTCTCGGCAAAAACCAGGCTCAATACAACAAATATCACGAAGCATGGCCGAAAAAGGATTTTCTACTGTTAAACTGCTACAGTTTTTGTTACAAGCCATACTATTAATGGCTCTTATAAAAGAATCAGACAGTCAAGACTGCAATTCTATCCTTGAAGATGTAGTCCTCACTTTCATATCTGAGTCAAAATCAATATCTAATAAAAAAGAAAACAAATTTGGCATAAAATCAATAAAAAGATGTGGGAAGTGTTTTTTTAATTGATGCAAAGAAGTGAATAAATATCTACATGTTATATACCAAAGAGACCTCTCAAAGCTAACCTTTTGAGCTTGGCGACTGCTTCAAAGGAATCATCCAACTAAATGAGGCAAAAAATTGGTTTATATCCATGTCAGGATACTCAGACTGGAGATACTTTTTAACTAAAATCTAACTTCGAAAAGCATTTTTCTTTCCACCTTTAGGAGCCTTAAAATTCTTTGGAAGATACAAATATCTATCTCTCTAAAGGTGCCTGAACTTGTAACTCTTTTCCATGCCCGCCAGCCCCACTTATCACCAACATTTGGCCAATCTACAGGAGCATATGGTAAGCCTTCGCCAGAGTCATACTCAAAAACTAGATAAATGTGAAGCCCAATTTCATTGATTCTAGAAGCACTCCCATTATATACAACATGTGCACGACCCTCCCCAACCTCCTCCTTGGCAGACATTTAGCTGGAAATCTCTAACTCTGTTGATACCAAGGGAAGTCTGAAACCATAGAAAAATAAAGAAACGTCAGAAGTCCACAGTAGAAAGAAAACCATTTTTGGCTATAAAATATTGGAGAAAAACACAACTAAAGGAGAAAAGCCAAAATTGGGCATATTTTTCAGGAAAACAAGGTAGCTAATTTTCTACCTAAAGAAGTTATGCTTCAGATGAAGATAAATGTTAGACCTTTCAGCATGAGCTACAAAAACACTCTCCTCCCGAGGAAACATCAAAGTTGATCAGCAGAATGTTTGTGTATAATGCAGCATGCTTGACATAAACACCTAATGTTCAAAGCCACCTTTGGTGTGAAATTATTAGTAAGATACTTAGAACAATAATTTTGAAGAACTTGGTAAGAAAACACAAAATTTAAAGAGTATTTTAAAAACTAGAAACTTAAAACCAGTAAAGAAACTAGAATCTGAAACAAATTAAAAATAATAAACAAAATATTTTCTCAAAAAATAAAATTGAACCCACGAAATGCACAATGTTTTCTTAAGGAAATTAGTCCCCTCAAGTACCTGAGGTTAATGGAATATATTCTCTCATAATAGAATAATCTAACTCACCGGCGTATCGATACTCAAAACCACGATGTTAGCAAACCACTCAACAAAAGTAAAGTACACTTAGAATACTAGATTTAGTAGAAAAGAAAGAAGTTCAAAAATTTGTTGTTGAAATATAAGAGGAACCCCTCTATGTATAGACAATAGATGGTAGTGTGAATGACTGCTTATTGTGCCTTATTAGAAAGGTCACAATCCTTCAGAAAAGTCACAATTCTTCTGAAAATTCGCAACTCTTTAGGAAAGTCAAAACTCTTTATAAAAGTTACAACTCTTCAATTTCATTCACATCTTTTAAAACCCAACAATTACTCATGGCATCAGATAAATTGTGGCCTTGAAGGTTTCTTTTTAGTAGATCCCATAACAGGCCAGTCCTAATATGGTCTCAAATCCTTTCAGTAGGTACAAATTTAAGGTTCTCATGAGTTTAGAAAGAAGAATAAAATAAACAAATCTCCTTTCAGAAATGCACAAACAATCTATGTCAAAAATTATACAACAGATTTTTGGTTTCAACCCATTAATGTTATGTTTTGAATTTACTTCACCCCTAATTTTTTAGAAATGTTAGCTAGCAGTTAGCACTATTATTGAATATACATCCCCCTTAATTTTAGAGGAAGACAATCAACTTAGCCTATATATTTTATTAAACTTATTAATTACTATTTATAGAAGACAGTTTCATTTAGAATAGGTAGTTAGCAGGTAGCACTATTATTAAGTGGTGGAACTAGGTATTGGCAATGTTGTTAATTTGATCCCCTTCGTTAAAAAATTATACTATGCAATTAAGGAAAACATAATCTTCCTAGTTATATGTAAATTGTTAAATCCCCTTTGACATAAGGGAAGATACTAGTGTAGTGGCAAATGGGGTTCAAAATCTATTTCAGATCATATATTTAAATCTTAGGTATACATTGTAGCATTTATCTCAAAGTTTATATTTTGAATCTCCTTCTGCCACTACTATAATTTCACCGAGAGTCCTTTTTATACCATCTGCCAACTCTAGATTAACTATTTATAAATAACAACCGATACATTCTCCTTCCATGTTACATTTTATCATACAAAGAAATTAATGAACATTTGCACCTAACTCGACTCAAAAGTTATCCATTTCCCAAGACCATATATATAGACAATAACTTTCTTATACAAATTTTGGGAACTATAAATATCCATTCTTCCACACTGCAAAAGCTAGCTATTAATGTGGGATAGCCTCGATGGCTCCACATTAGGTAGTATTCACTCTACCACAAGTAGGCAGCATTTTCTGAGGTAGCCCTTTTAGAGTTGGGTGGTCAGCGCCTTCCTGGAACGGTGGACACGAAGGGTGATGGATATGACTCTCATATCATCGATACAATCAAGGAGAACATGAAATAACATAGAGTAAAAAACACAATAAAAATGCTTCCGACACAAATGAGTATATCTGCCTACTTCAAGAAAAAAAACATAGTATAAATCATTATCATATATAATGAGGACGTGTATATCAATTAACATAGGAAGCTCTGATTGAATTTAGGTATATACCTGATGAGATTAAGGACTTGAATAAACTCGGTCTCCAGGTAATCCTAGACGAAGATGAAAAATTGAAAATTCAAAAGCAAAGGAAAAAGGGAAATCAAAATCCTAAAACCTTGTGAAATGCAAAGGCTGTAATAAGTATTTTTTTTTAGTACTTAAGAACTTTTATACTCTTCATGTCTGAGTTGGTACACACCTGTCACATTCCTTAACGAGAAATAAATAAAAGAGTAATTTTACTCGGATAAGGCATAAGTACCCCCCTAGCCTATGACTGAAATCTCAGAGACACACCTTTACTATACTAAGGTCACCCAATACCCCCCCCCCCCCCCCCAACTCATTTTTTGTAATTTTTACACCTTTTATCTTACGTGGCACACTCCGTGACTCCACCCAATTGAGGCGCGTGTCAGGTATTTGGATTCCATGTAAATCAAAAAGGTGTACAAATTTACACAAAAAAAAATGGGTCCCGGTCATAGTTTAGGGCGGGGGGGGGGGGGTACTTGTACCTTTTCTCTAATTTTACTATATCATTCTTTGAATATAATTAACTGGATATTTTAACAAATATATTGGGGAAATGAATGGTACTTCCTCTAGTCTATATTAAGTGAACTGTTGGGATATAACACTCCTCATAAAGAAAACTATTAAGGACAAATATTAAAGGCTATTTTTAATTATTATTATTCCTAAACTATTCTCCTAAAATGTAAAGTAGTTAACAACATCATTAAAAGAAAGGATAAACATGAAGAATAAGAATCCAATTAAAAAATATCTTGAACTTTGAAAAATTCACTTATTTTGAACTATAAAAAAAACTTATGACAGTTCACTTAATATGGACTAGAGGGAACAAATCTTAATAGTTAAGTTGGTTGATTACATGAACTTTTCGTCATCTTGTTGGTGAACGTCCAATTTACCAAGAACTAATTGATAAAATATCTCTTGATTTTTAAACTCGTCAAGTGTAAGTAGACATTTTAAAAAAATAAAGTTAAATGGTCAAAGTCACACATCCATTATTAGTTGTTCTTTTTTCTACCTAAACTATAGCCATATATGTATTAAAACACACATCATTTAATAGATGATTGTATGTAGTATGCACTCTCTAATTGTGTTAAAAAAAAAAAAGATGTCAAGTAAATGTCCACATGAATAAATATTTCCATTTATGCAGAACTAAAATAATTTTTAGTTTAAAACTTAAGGGGGTTAATATTTTTGGATAAAAATCTAAATCGGATCATTTGTAAAACTTCATGGGTCATTTGTAAAATGATTCACCCAACATCTTCATTCTCCAACAAAGATCCTCGTCCTCAATTGTGGTTTGTGCCTTCAAATTGCTATTGTCGATTTTTTCTACCCACCCTCCCCTATTAAGTTGTAATTATGTCGTAGATTTTAGAAAACTGAAGTCAAAGGATATTAAAGAGGGTGGTAATCTTTGATGAAATTCCGGTAAAACTTGAAAGTCGGAAGAATGACAAGAAATTTCTAAGGAGAAGGTGTGAAGGAAGTAAATTGAAAATGGAAGAACATACATATATTTTGGAAAAGAAACGCCAGCAATGCCTAGATGGACGGACATGGTTTTTAACCAATCACAAGAAGACACGTACTCAGAGAATTAAAAGTGGAGGAACATGTGTCGCATCAAGAAATGTCAAAGGACTTATCATTTGCTTTCGGCCAAGAATTGATGTTTTTTCCATCTTTATGTCACAATTCTTTGAGTACCCAAAAAAATGCGGGACAGTCTATGTAACATCCAACAACTTCTAAGTAAAGATTCGAATCATCCTTTGTATGTGTATAGGTTTGAACCCAATGAATTATAATTTTTTCAAATATATTAAGGTCCTTTACAAAGTGTAGTAAGTATAACAGATATGGTTTAGGGTCGTAGGGAACCTCAAACACCAAGCCAAGTTCAAAACATTTCTATTAGCTATGTTTTCACATGAGTTCCTACAAGGGTCAACTTCAAATGACCATACCTCTCAGAATAGTAAAATTTAGGTGATCCGTTACCTATCGAATTAAAGGTCTATAATAATTCTTTCCAACGTCACTGACTGCTCGTCAAGTCGACTCTCGAGTAAAATGTTACCTGACTTTACTAGAGAGACGTAAACTATTTCTAGCTAGCCGACGTCACTTATTCACATATAAACTATATGTCATTGAAATATAAAATAATCAATCAAACGGTAAAGTTGAATACCATTATAGTTTTACAACTAAATTTAATTGTTCAAATAATAATCTAATCATCTTAATTATACTCAATAATTAACTCGATTGACTAAGCTCACCATTCATCAGTTTAAACTTGCATTTCTCCCCTTAGAAAATAAAGTTGCACTTCAATCCCAGGAAGAAGAATCACAAGCACAATAACAACAATATTTGGATATATCAGCCTAACAGATACGCTCCAGTAAATCTTAGTAGTATAGCTAAAGGCAGAACCAACTAACACATATTGTTAAATCTATTAACTTTATGTTGTAATGATGAAACTAATCCTAAATGATCGGGGGAAAAAAAGAGATACATCCAAAATCTGTGAAAAGAAAGCATAAATCTAAACACGGAAGGAAGTCACACACTACTAGAATTAAGGAAGATTGATAAACGATTGTACGAGAATCAAGGAGATTGACTCGACTAAAAATGAAATCAAGACGAGTGAGCAACCTACTGGATGGAAAGCACACCCTATCAGAATCAAGGAAGATTGATTTGCATCAACGAAGAATGACTTTTCTAAAGATGGAAACAAGTTAGCACACGCTTATCCTAGTCACTATTTCATCTTGTAAAAATATTGTATTTAATATAGTTAACTTGTGAAAAGAAAAGAAAAGGATGGATTAGAAAACTATACGAGTAGAGGATGTTACCAACAAGTGAACTGTTATCTTTCATGTCAAGGAGTTCACAATAGGCTATTTGTCTAATCAGAAACATTCAAGCTCTATGGAAACCAAGGGGACTGGATTAGGAACCTCATCGGTGATTTGAACAAGTATAAAAAAAATTGTATCAATTGTGTCTTTTATCTCTTTACACCTTATATAATATGTTTTTTATCTAATCGTCTAAACTGTAGGGTAGTTGACTTGAAAAAAATCAACAAATGTATATATTTTTGTCCTGAAATAAACAATACTTATAGAAAGAGAACCACATTTGAACATACAGAAATGTCCTACTCAGATACAACTATTCAAGTCAAAGTAACATATCAACAGAAACAAGATGATAGGAGGGCGTAGAAGTTACCTATGCTATCCACACAGCTATCCTTTTTGGATGCATCTTGAATGCAGACTCCTTTCGTCTGATATGATTATCAAATTGGTCATTCTAGTAAAACCTCAAATGGAAAAAAGGTAGTATCATAAGGGAAAAAAGTACAATTCATCAATTAGCTATACCTTTGCCTTGATTGATTCAATATGATGCAACAACTCTTTTCCACTTCTTTTTGGTGAACCACGCATAATACAAATGTCAAAATTCGAAATCTTTCCGATGTCAGCACGAGAAGCAACATATGTGCAGGTGTTTAAAAGCTTCAGAGCATGTGGAACCAAATCCATCCTTGAATCACAGTATCGACATAAATATTGTGCATCCAAATTTATGCTTTCTCCAACTGTCCCAGCCATGTATGCTCGTAGAGCACAGTATATATGGTAAACATGTCCACATATGTAGCCATCTATTGTTGCCTCACATCAAATGTAACTGTACCCAACATAGTCTGAACTGATAGTTTTGCAGCAAAGGATACCGCAACAGTCTCGGCCAAAACCAGGTTCAATACAACAAATATCACAAAGAAAGGCCGGAAAAGGATTTTTTGTTGTTAAACTGCTACAGATTTTGTTACCAACCTTACTAGTAATGGCTCTTATAGGAGAATTAGACAGTGAAGACTACAATTCTGTCCCTGAAGATGTAGTTCGCTCTTTCATATCTGAGTCAAAATCAATATCTAGTTAAAAAGAAAACAAATTTGGCATCAGGTCAATAAAAAGATGTTTTAAGTGATTTTTTAATTGATGTAAAGAACCGAATATATATCTACATGCTATGTACCGAAGAGACCTGTCGAAGCTAACCTTTTGAGCTTGGTGACTACTTTGAAGGAATCATCCAACTAAATGAGGCAAAAAATTGGTTTATATCCATGTCAGGATACTTGGACTGGAGATACTTTTTAACTGAAATCTTACTTCGAAAAGCATTTTTCTTTCCACCTTTTTGAGCCTTAAAAGGCTACGGAAGATACAAATATCTATCTCTAAAGATACCTAAACTTGTAACTCTTTTCCCTGTCCGCCAACCCCACTTATCACCAGCATTTGGCCAATCTACAGGAGCATATGGTAAGCCTTCGCCAGAGTCATACTCAGAAACTAGATAAAGTTGAAACCTAATTTCATTGATTCTAGAAGCACTCCCATTATATACAACATGTGCACGACTCTCCCCAACCTCATCCTTGGCAGACATTTAGCTTCAAATATTTGGATTCCATGTAAGCCAAAAAGGTGTACAAAATTTACAAAAAAAATTGGGTTCGAGGCGGTAATAGGATTTTAGTTTAGTTAAGGTGTGTCTCTGTGATTTCGGTCATAGTTTAGGGGGGAGGGGTGGGGGTACTTGTACCTTTTCTCTAATTTTACTATATCATTCTTTGAATATAAATAACTCGATATCTTAACAAATATATTGGCGAAATGAATGGTACTTCCTCTAGTCTATATAAAGTGAAATGTTGTAATATAACACTCCTCTTAAAGAAAATTATTAAGGACAAATATTAAAGGCTATTTTTAATTATTATTATTCCTAAACTATTCTCCTAGAAATGTAAAGTAGTTAACAACATCATTAAAATAAAGGATAAATATGAAGAAAAATATCCAATTAACAAATATCTTGAACTTTGAAAAATTCACTTATTTTGAACTATAAAAAAAACTTATGACAGTCACTTAATATGGACTACAAGGAACAAATCTTTATAGTTAAGTTTCCTGATTGCATTAACTTTTGTTCATCTTGTTCGTGAAAGTCCAATTTATCAAGAACTAATTGATAAAATATCTCTTGATTTTTAAATTCGACATGTGAAAGTAGACATTTTTAAAAAATAAAGTTAAATGGTCAAAGTCACACTTCCATTAACAATTGTTCTTTTTTTCTACCTAAACTATAACCATATATGTTTTAAAACACACATCATTTAATAAATGATTGTGTGTAGTGTGCACTCTCTAATTGTATTAAAAAAAATGTCAAGTAACAGTCCACATGAATAAATATTTCCATTTATGCAGAAATAAAATAATTTTTAGTTTAAAACTTAAGGGGGTTAATATTTTTGGATAAAAATATAAATCGGATCATTTCTAAAAATTCATGGGTCATTTGTAAAATGATTCACCCAACATCTTAATTCTCCAACAATGATCCTCGTCCTCAATTGTGGTTTTTGCCTTCAAATTGCTACAGTCCATTTTGTCCCTCCACCCTCCCCTATTAAGTTTTAATTATGTCATAGATTATAGACAAATCAAGTGAAAGGATAGTGAAGAAGGTGGTAATCTTTGATGAAACTCAGGTAAAACTTGAAAGTCGGAAGAATGACAAGAAAGTTCTAAGGAGAAGGTGTGAAGGAAGTAAATTGAAAATGGAAGAACATATATAGATTTTGGAAAAGAAACGCTAGCATTGCCTGGATGGTCGGCCATGGTTTTTAACCAATCACAGGAAGACACGTACTCAGAGCATTAAAAGTGGAGGGTCATGTGTCACATCAAGAAATGTCAGAGGACTTTTCATATTCATTCGGCCAAAATTTGAAGTTTTTTCCCATCTTTCTGTAACAATTCATGGAGTACCCAATAAAAAGCGATACAATCTATGTAACGTCCAACAACTTCTAAGCAAAGGTTCGAATCATCCTTTGTACGTGTATAGGTCTGAACCCAATGAATTCTAAGTTTTTCATATATATTAAGGTCCTTTACAAAGTGTACTAAGTATATCAGATATGGTTTAAGGTCGTAAGGAACCTCAAACACCAAGCCAAGTTAAAAGCATTTCTATCAGCTATGTTTTCACATGAGTTCCTACAAGAGTGAACTTCAAACGACCATACCTCTTAGAATAGTAAAATTTAGGCAACCCGTGACCTATCGAATTAAAGCTCTAAAATAATTCTTTACAAAGTCACTGACTGCTCGTCAACTTAACTCTCGACTCAAACGTTATCTGATTTTACTAGAGAGATGTAAAGTATTTCTAGCTAGCCGACGTCACTTATTCACATATAAACTATATGTCATTGAAATATAAAATAATCAATCAAACGGCGAAGTTAAATATCATTATAGTTTTACCACTAAATTTAATTGTTCAAATAATAATCTAATCATCTTATACTCAACAATTAAGTCGATTGACTAAGCTCACCATTCATCAGTTTAAACTTGCATTTCGCCACTTAGAAAATGTAGTTGCACTTCAAGCCCAGTAAGAAGAGTCACAAGCACAATAACAACAATATTTTGATATATCAGCATGACAGATACGCTCTAGTAAATCTTAGTAGTATAGCTAATGGATGAAGCAAATAACACATACTGTTAGCTCTATTAACTTTATGTTGTAATGATGAAACTAATCCTAAATGATTGGGAAAAAAAAGAGATACATCCAAATTCTGTGAAAAGAAAGCATTAATATAAACACGGAAGGAAGTCACTCACTACCAGAATTAAGAAAGATTGATTAACGATTGTACTAGAATCGAGGAGATTGACTCGAGTAATAATGAAATCAAGACGAGTGAGCAACCTACTAGAAAGAAAGCGCACCTTATCAGAATCAAGGAAGATTGACTGGCATCAAGGAAGAATGAATTTTCTAAAGATGGAAACAAGTTAGCACACGCTTATCGTAGTCACTATTTCATCTTGTAAAACTATTGTATTTAATATAGTTAACTTGTGAAAAGAAAAGAAAAGGACAGATTAGAAAACTATACGAGTAGAGGATGTTACCAACAACTGAAATCTTTCATGTCAAGGAGTTCACAATAGGCTATTTGTCTAATCAGAAACATTCAAGCTCTAAGGAAACCAAGGGGACTGGATTAGCCACCTCATCGGTGATTCGAGCAAGTATAAAAATCTTTGTATCAATTGTGTCTTTTATCTCTTTACACCTTATATAATATGTTTTTTTATCTAATCGTCTAAGCTGTAGGGTAGTTGACATGAAAAAATCAACAAATGTATATATTTGTGTCCTGAAATAAATAATACTTGTAGAAAGAGAACCACATTTGAACATACTGAAATGTCCTACTCAGATACAAATATTCAAGTCAAAGTACCAGATCAACACAAACAAGATGATGAGAGGGAATATAAGTTACCAGTGCTATCCACACAGCTTTCCTTTTTGAATGCATCTTGAATGAAGACTCATTTCATAAGCTGATATGATTATCAAATTGTTCATTCTGGTAACTATAAACCTCAAATGTAAAAAAGATAACAACATAAGAAAAAAAGTACAATTCATCAATTAGCTATACCTTGGCCTTGAATGATTCAATACAATGCAACAAATCTTTTCTACTTCTTTTTTGTGAGCCACGCAAAATGCAAATGCCAAAATTCAAAATATTTTCGATGTCAGCACGAGAAGAACAAATATGCAGGTGTTTAAAAGATTCAGAGCATGTGGAACCAAATCCATCCAAGAATCACAGTATAAACATAAATATTGTGCATCCAAATTGATGCTTCCTCCAATTGTCCAAGCCAGGTAAGCTCGTAGAGCACGGTCTAGATAGGAAACATGTCCACATATGTAGCCATCTACTGTTGCCTCACATCGAATGTAACTGTAACCATCATAGTCTGAACTGATAGTTTTGCAGCAAAGGATACAACAACATTCTCGGCAAAACCCGGCTCAATACAACAAATATCACAAAGAATGGCCAGAAAATGATTTTCTGCTGTTAAACAGCTACAGATTTTCTTACCAGCCTTACAAGTAATGGCTCTTATAGGAGAATCAGGCAGTAAACACTGCAATTAAGTCCCTGAAGATGTAGTCCTCTCTTTCATATCTGAGTCAAAATCAATATCTAATTAAAAAGAAAACAAATTTGGCATCAGGTCAATAAAAAGATGTTGTAAGTATTTATTTTAATTGATGCAAAGAACAGAATAAATATCTACATGCTATATACCAAAGAGACCTGTCGAAAATAACCTTTTGAGCTTGGCGACTGCTTCGAAGGAATGATCCAACTAAATGAGGCAAAAAATTGGTTTATATCCTTGTCAGGATACTCAGACTGGAGATACTTTTTAACTAAAATCTTAAGTCGAAAAGCATCTTTCTTTCCACCTTTTGGAGCCTTAAAATGCTTCAGGAAAAAAAAAATATCTCTAAAGGTGCCTGAACTTGTAACTCTTTTCCCTGCCCGCCAGCCCCATTTATCACCAGCATTTGGCCAATCTACTTGAGCATATGGTAGGCCTTCGCCAGAGTCATACTCAGAAACTAGATAAAGTTGAAGCCCAATTTCATTGATTCTAGAAGCACTCCCATTATATACAACATGTGCATGGCAGACATTTAGCTGGAAATATTTGGATTCCATGTAAGCCAAAAAGGTGTACAAAATTTATAAAAAAAAAATGGGTTCGAGGGGGTAATAGGATTTTAGTTTAGTTAAGGTGTATCTCTGTGATTTCGGTCATAGTTTAGGGGGGAGGGGTGGCGGTACTTGTACCTTTTCCCTAATTTTACTATATCATTCTTTGAATATAATTAACTCAATATTTTGACAAATATATTGGGGAAATGAATGGTACTTCCTCTAGTCTATATTAAGTGAATTGTTGGAATATAACACTCCCCTTAAAGAAAACTATTAAGGACAAATATTAAATGCTATTTTTAATTATTATTATTCCTAAACTATTCTCCTAAAAATGTAAAGTAGTTTACAACATCATTAAAAGAAAGGGTAAATATGAAGAAAAAAATCCAATTAACAAATATCTTGAACTTTGAAAATTCACTTATTTTGAACTATAAAAAAAAATTGTGACAATTCACTTAATATGGACAAGAGGGAACAAATCTTAATAGTTAAGTTGGTTGATTACATGAAATTTTGTTCATCTTGATGGTCAAAATCCAATTTATCAAAAAACTAATTGATAAAATAACTCTTGATTATTAAATTCGACAAGGGAAAGTAGACATTTTTTAAAAATAAAGTTAAATGGTCAGAGTCACACTTCCATTAACAGTTGTTCTTTTTTTCTACCTAAACTATAACCATATATGTATTAAAACACACATCATTTAATAGATGAGTGTATGTAGTGTGCACTGTCTAATTGTATTAAAAAAAAAAGATGTCAAGTAACAGTTCACATGAATAAATATTTCCATTTATGCAGAACTAAAATAATTTTTAGTTTAAAACTTAAGGGGGTTAATACTTTTGGATAAAAATCTAAATCGGATAATTTGTAAAAAGTCATGGGTCATTTGTAAAATGTTCACCCAACATCTATATTCTCCAACAATGATCCTCGTCCTCAATTGTGGTTTGTGCCTTCAAATTGCTATTGTCGATATTGTCCCTCCACGCTCCCCTATTAGGTTTTAATTATGTCGTAGATTCTAGACAAATCAAGTGAAAGGATAGTTAATAATGTGGTAATCTTTGATGAAACTCAGGTAAAACTTGAAAGTCGGAAGAATGACAAGAAATTTCTAAGGAGAAGGTGTGAAGGAAGTAGATTGAAAATGGAAGAACATATATAGATTTTGGAAAAGAAATGCCAGCATTGCCTGGATGGTCGGCCATGGTTTTTAACTAATCACAAGAAGACACGTACTCGGAGCATTAAAAGTTGAGGGACATGTGTCACATCATGAAATGTCAGAGGACTTTTCATTTTCTTTCTGCCAAGAATTGAAGTTTTTTGCATCTTTATGTCACAATTCTTTGAGTACCCAAAAAAATGTGGGACAATCTATGTTACGTCCAACAACTTCTAAACAAAGATTTGAATCATCCTTTGTATGTGTATAGGTCTGAACCAAATGAATTCTAAGTTTTTCATATATATTAAGGTCCTTTACAAAGTGTAGTAAGTATATTAGATATGGTTTAGGGTCGTAAGGAACCTCAAACACCAAGCCAAGTTGAAAACATTTCTATCAGCTATGTTTTCACATGAGTTCCTACAATGGTCAACTTCAAACGACCATACCTCTCAGAATAGTAAAATTTAGGTGACCCGTGACCTATCAAATTAAAGGTCTATAATAATTCTTTCCAACGTCATTGACTGCTCGTCAACTCGTGTCAAATTGACCGAGTGCTCCGCGTGCTTGGTAGTGTGGGCGCACCACGCTAGCCCATTTTTCCAGCAGCCTAGGTGGGCGCACCGCACTTAACAAATTTTCGAGAGTCTAGATTTCAAAATGCTCTATTTATTAAGTTAAGCCAGTGGGTCATTAGAAAATTCATCTTGGACGACCTGGGGCTTATTTTCTCTCAAATTCTCTTATCTCCTGCATCTTTAATACCAAAGTATGTTACTCTCATGTATCTAAATTAGTTCTAAAAAAAAATCATCTCTTATCACAAATTCTTAATAAGATTCTACATAAAATCTTTCTCTCATATCTAGCGAAAACAAGAACTCATCCTAAAGTTCAAGAAGAGACTTTTAGGGCTCCTCTTTGAACCTAGAGTTTCAATTAGAGTGATTTAAGGTATGTAAGGCTATCATAGTGAGTTAATGAGTTCTTCCTCATGCCCTACATCTAAATTTCAGTTAGTAAGGTTCAACTAGGGTTTCAAACCCCAGGCTTACTACATTCGAGGATTCTACTTACTTTCTTATCGTGAATTATTGATTTTGTTGTGTCTATTTCAGTATATTAATTGATTGGACAATTCTTAATCATTGATCATGTTTATTTCACCCCATGAACCATATTTTATTATGAATTTTATGAAAGCCTTAATATTTTAGTTATTATGCATTATCTTCATGAAGAAAACAAGGCTAGTTTAAAGAAAACATAATCAGTTTTAGAGAAAGAATTTCAATCAGTCTTTAAAGTAAGTTCAATGCATTGATAAAAGAGTATGTAGAACAATAAGTCAAAATAAGATTTTCAGAAAAGCATAGTCCAGTCATTTAAGTTCAGTTTAGTTTTAAAGAAGTATTATTGAGCATAGACTCAAAGTATCAGATTTTTAGTTTTCCCCTAAAGAGGGACATCTTTACAGTATGAGCATTATTGCATGTTTTGGGAGTAGTATTTGATAACAATTGAGAAATCCGAGACCAAAAAAAGTTCAAAACTATTCTGTATTTCTATCCTTTACAATTGATAAACTATCCACTATTTATATACAAAGGTACAAGCATAATTCTAGAACAATATCATATCATATCTTGCACAATATCAATGGTGTGATTGTGCTTAGTTCAATTAGAATATTGGTCCGGATATTTAAGAATCATATCTGATATGGTCAACATCCCCTCTCAAATTGATGCTACTTATCAAGAAGCATTAATTTGGATAATTAGAATTGGTGTCTGCTCCTTTTCATTGCTTTTGTAAACAATTCTTCCAATTGATCATGCGACGTGATAAGCCAATGATTAATGACTTGATCAACAACAAGTTCTCGAATATAATGGGAGTCCACTTCAATGTGATTTTTGTTCTCATGGTGGACCAGATTTGTTGTTATTTGTATTGAACTAGTATTGTCGACATGTAATGTAGTGGAGCCATCAACTGAGATATGAAGTGCTGCCATCAATCGACGTATCCACACAATTTCAGAGTAAGCAGCTGACATTGATCTATATTCTGCCTCCGATGATGATTTTGAAATTCTTGGTTGCTTCTTGCACTTCCATGAGACAAGTGATGATCCAATTAACATACACCATCATGTAGTAGACTTTCGAGAGTTTGGATAATCTACCCAATCTGCATCTGCATACCCTTCGAGATTTAGAGATGATGTTGAATGAAAGAAAAGACCTCGATTAATTGTACTCCAAACATAGAGAATGATTCTAAGGAGGGAAGAAAAATGATGCTGGCAAGGATTTGTAACAAATTGGCTCAAGACTTGAACTGGATAAGAGACGTCATGTCTTGTTATTATCAAATAAATTAGACAACCAATGAGCCTCCTGTACAATGTTGGTTCTACAAGTCATTTTTGTACTTCACATTGATCTCCATAGGTTTGTGAGCTACCTTCTGATCACTTAGACATGCTTGTGTGACAAGATCCTTTGCATACTTCCTTTGGTTTAGCATGATACCATCCTGCAAATATTCAACCTCCAACCCCAAAAAAATATGTTAACCTGCCAAGGTTCTTCATTTTGAAAGTTGCATTAAGAAGATTATTGAGCAGTACAATTACATTCTCATCTTTGCCAGTTATAATCATATCATCCACATACAATAGTAAAATTGTCATACCAGTATTAAAGTGTCGGATGAATAATGAATAATCAGAAACACATTGAGAAAATCCAGCATTTATGATGGTTGATCGAAGCTTCACAAACCCTGCACGTGGTGCTTGCTTGACACCACAAAGAGATTTCCAAAGATGACAAACCATATCAGGTTGAGCTTGGTTGTACCCTGGGGGAGGCCTCATGTATATAACCTCATGTAGTTCACCATGCAAAAATGCATTTTTCACATCCATTTGATGAAGTTTCCACCATTTGATGGATGTTATAGTTAGCAACACACGAATTGAAGTCATCTTTACAACAGGAACAAAAGTCTCCTCATAGTCCAAACCATATTCTTGTTTATATCCTTGAGCTATTAGTCAAGCTTTGTCCCTCTCCAATGTGCCATCAGACTTCATTTTCACAGAATAAATCCATTTGCTCCTAATAACAGAAACTTCAGCCGGTTTAGATATCAAATCCCATGTATGATTTCCTTCTAAAGCCGAAAGTTCCTCATCCATTGCCTTTATTCGGCATTCATGACTTGATGCATGTTGGTAAGTAGTTGGGACAAAAATAGAATTCAAAGTAGCAAGTAAGGCATACGATCGACCGTATCTACCTGAAGAGTATCCATATTGATCTAGGGCAGATGTTTTACGTTCAAAGTGACAAAGAGAAGGAATGGAAGAATTTATTTGGTCACTTGGTACAGGTTCACCATCAGAATAATCATTCTTGTCAAATGAGTCAGTGAAAGAGGTATTCAATGAATTATGTGACAAAGTACTATTACCTGAATTATCCGTAGGAAATGTATTTGATTGACCAGGATCATCAGTAATGCCATTAGGGTCTTCATTGAGAGATGTAGGATTTTGTACCTGCTGATTCTCAAACTTGTATAGAAAGGAGACAGAGCCTGATTTTGATGAAGAGGTAATAGGGTAAGCAAACAGATGCTCAAAGAAAATTACATGTCTGGAAACCTGCAACTGTCATCTAGAAGAATCATGACAAAGATAGTCCTTTTGAACATCATAATAACCCAGAAAAACACACCTCACAGCTTTAGCAGATAATTTATGATGCTCATGTCTAGGTAAATGGACAAAAAAAACACAACCAAAAACTTATATATGAGAATAATCAGGGAGTTTACCAAAAAGAACAGAATATGGACTATCATATTTGTTAATGGTAATGGTGTGTCTGTTTATTAAATAGACAGAAGTTGGATGGCTTCAACCCAAAATATTTTAGGAACATTTGATGTATCAAAAAGAGCTAATGTGGTTTCCAGAACATGTCTATTTTTTCTTTCTACAACCCCATTTTGCTCAGGTGTGTATGGACAAGAGTGTTGTGAAGTAATGCCTCTCTCTTTGAAAAAATCTATGAATTTTGACTTTATCTATTCCCCACCTAAATCAGATCGAAATTTTTTGATTCGTTTATTGAACTGAGTCTCAACACAAGTGACAAATTGTTGTATGATTTTAGGAACTTCACTTTTATTTCAAAAAAAGAACACCCATGTATATCGAGAAACATGATGAATAAACAAGATAAAATATCGATACCCAATCTAGATGAAATTGGTGCAGGACCCCATAGATCACGTGAATCAAATCAAAAGTAGAGTTGTATGAAGTAGTACTACAAGGAAAAGGCAGTTTATGACTTTTGGATTTAGCACAATTTTCACAAGGCAATTTTGATGACAAAACCCATGATTTATTATTCAAATGAAGATAATATTGTAACATGGAAGAAAAAATTTGAGCATGTGGATGTCCAAGACGATGATGCCACAAGTACCACAATTTATTTGAGTTAGTGATGTCTCTTTTACTGGTAGACAGATAACATGCATGGTGAGGTGTTTAAGACATGGACAACTGGAACATTCTCCCAACTTTACGACCCTTGGCGATCACCTTCTCTGTCTCCAGATTCTCAACAACACAACCAAGATGTGAGAAAACAACAAGGCAATTTTTTTCCACCAACTGTCCAACCAAAATAAGATTAACAGTAAGTTTAGGGACAAAAAGGACATTAGTGAAGCAAGAATATTTTCCAATCTTAGAGGTAGGTAAAGTATCACCATTGGCTGTGAAAATACGATGATTTTATGATGGAATTGATAAAGAGTGTAAATTATGGATATCTCTTGTCATATGGTTAGACGCGACCGAATCTATATGCCAAACTTTTGAATTCTTAATTCCCTTAATTTCTTACCAGGATAGGCAACAGTGAGAGAACTAGAAATATCCCTGGGGAGAGCAGCTGCAACTGAATCTTGTATCATCTTTTGAAGTGCTTTCGGATCCAAAGAAGATGGTGTGATCTCTGCTTGACTCACTTAAGCTTTAGACACTTGATAAGCTTTGTCCTCGCTTTGACACGTGTTTGGGCGTCGATTGCACTCCTGAATTATATGGCCAAGCTTCTTACAATAATTGCATATGTTTCTTTTCTTGCAATGTGACGTAATATGGCCATACTCTTTGCACTCAAAGCATTGTGGTCCAGACTTTGGAAATGAGCTCTAAGTATATGATTTATGGGTACCTTTTGATGTATACATAGCCGCATCAATTGTGTAGGATGAATCCATGGATGCCAGAGTATTGATGCGCGTCTCCTCACGAATGAGTTCTTCAAAAACTACATCGATGTCCGGAAGAGTTTCTCTGTTAAAAATGTTAGCTCTAATAGGCTTAAAGTCAGGTCTCAATTTCATGAGAAATTTGACAACTCGAGTCTTCTTGTTCTCGAACATAACTTCCTTGAGCCTGTGGAAGAAAGGTTTCCTCCAAAGCTTTGGTCTTGTTCTGACCAAATTGTCATAAGTCCCGAATAATAAATATGAATGTCTTTATCTCCCTGTTTGTATTCTGAAAGTGTATGCTCCAACTCATAATCCTGAGCATGATTACATTGGGAATATACCTTTTTGAGATGGTTCCACATCTCTACTGCCAAGTTGAACGGATGTAGACTGAGTGCAACATCTGCATGTACATAATTGAGGATCCAAAAAATTACACGAGCATTGTTAGCGTGCCAAACTTGTTTTACCTTGTCTTCATTTGGCTTAATTGTTGATCCATCCAGGATTCCAAACAAGCTTTTCCCTTGAACAAAGATCCGGAAATGAAATTCCCACATTCGGATAATTTTTTCCATCAAATTTGTTAGACAAAATGTCAGAAGAATGTGACTCGATTAGAAAGAAAAGAGATATCTGATGATAGAAATCAAACAACAATAAGGAGCAAATTAAACTAGTTTCTGAAGAAAAAAAAATTAGGCTCTTGATACCATGATAACAATTCAGAAATCAGAGACCAAAAAGAGTTGAAAACTATTCTGTATTTCTATCCTTTACAATTGATAAACTATCCACTTTTTATATACAAAGGTACAAGCATGATTCTAGCACAATATCATATCTTATCTTGCACAATATCAATGGTGTGATTGTGCTTAGTTAAATTAGAATATTTGTCCCAAATATTTTAGAATCATATAAGATATTTGGAATCATAACAGATGTGATTTGGAATCATATCAGATGTGATTTGGAATCATAGATGATATGGTCAACAATATTGAGCACCGATTTGGGTAAGAGTTAACAACTCAAAACCCATAAATTGTGTCGCCAGCGTAGATTGGTGTAACGACCCGGAAAATGATAGGTTGAACTAGAGCCTTGACGTTTGGGTTAGTGTGACTTTAGGAGGATGTGTAGACTGTTTTAGAACTTATTTGAGCAACGAAGAAGCCTAGGGTGTAAGCAAGGACCTAGACTAGCAAGATAGGGTGAAAGAAGTCTTGTTCTTTGGTGGGCCTTTTGGCAATGGGGCTGTTTGGTCGCCCAATGGGATGGGCGAGTTGTCACTCCCCGAGCCTACACCCTGGGCGGGACCGGCACTCGAAGACCATTGCTGGCTCCAAGCGAACCCTTGGCCTGGCTTTCTTAACTCAGCGGAACCCTAACTCAACAAAATAACTCCATGCAATGAAAGGGTCATAAAACAACTTAACTGATGAAATCTGGCCAAAAAGGCAACTCGTGTCTCAAAATAGAATATTTACATATATACATAGATGAGAGACTCAATCCTAAGAAACTGTCTGTTTATGAAGCCTCTAAAATACTAAGATGGATGTTGGGACAGACCTCGAAACATCCTAACAAAACAAAACTAAGAACACAAAATAACAGAGTCCTCCGGAATGCAATGAGGCTCACCACTGACTCTGGAGTGCACAGCTGGATCAACGGCATGCTGGATGCTGATCCTGGGTACCTGCGTCTGCATCATAAAACGATGCAGGCCAACTGGCATCAGTACATGGAATGTACGAGTATGCGAGCATGGAAAGCTAAACCACAACTTAAGCTTGAAAAGAATATAAGAGAACACTTACCTTGGCTCTGTTCAACTCATGAATAACTGAACTCAATAAATAAAG
>NW_006239154.1:880562-900078 GCF_000226075.1 Solanum tuberosum
ACCCAACTTGCAAAGGGCATAACTCACTCATACGAACTCGGAATCGAGCAAACTCGGCAGCGTTGGAAAGATCATTCCAAGGTTTTTCCAAAAATATCTGGAACTACACCTAAATCATCCTGATATAGGAGTTATCACTGTTCAAAGTTGACCAAAAATTCATTTTTTTTTCCATAACCAAATTTCCAGATTCTGAATTTTTCCAAAAATGACTATTTCCAATTTCAAGCTTCTTCATAGTTATTTCAAATTGCATGAAGTTACACGAGTCTCCCAATGACCCCCCCCCCCACTTCGCCTAGTGGACTTCCCACTTAGTGAGCCTACTCAAAAATTGGGCAAACCAAGTGTGCATTTGGCGAATCGCCTAGTGCACTTGACAAGCCCAAGGTTCCAAAGGGCGAACTAGGTGCATGATCGCCAACTAGCTTGGTGTGTCACCCTTCTCCCCTCCTATCCCCCAATGACCAGTCCACTTAGTGAGCTCACTGCAACAAAGGGCGAACCATGGGTGCACTTGGCGAGTCACCTAGTGCACATGGGAAGCCCAAGTGTCCAATGCGAGAACTAAAACGGGCAAGGGCTGAAATTTTAAGTCAAGACTTTGGGGGTCTTTAGCTCTTTTCAAAAATTGACCATACACTATTCCATTCTTTTCCTTACAAATATATCACATTTTTAAGACCCAAATTCCTTTCATTTAAGTCATTCCAAATTTAATCAAAAGAAAGTCTTCCCCTCTCAATAGTTCTCCCTCTAGCTCAAGGAAGAAGAAGAAGAGGTGAAAGCTAGGGTTTGGTGATTTCAAGGTGGTTCTTCCTCAAATTTCTTGGAGAATATTAGTAAAGGTAAGGTTTTCTTAATCCTTGTCTAATTTTCCATTCAATGAGCCAAATCCAAAGTGATTTCAAAGTATGAAAAATCTAGGGTTTTACTCAATCTCATGGGTTCTTTCCCCAAACGATTTCAAATGGTTTCTAATGGCATATTGATTGTGTTGATGTTTAATTGATGTTTTATGATGAAAATACTCCATGAACCATGATTTACCTTCAACTCCTAAAATGTACTTTTATGAAGTGGGTTTTGATGATTATGAAGGTTTATGAATGAAACTTGTCTAAAATGCTTTGGGATATTGATTTGCACCATTATGTATGTTTTGGTTATATAGAATGGAAGGTTTGTTGATGACTTCTGAGCATGACCTTGAAAGGGCAAGTTATGGTTATATTACTTGTGAAATAGAATTGTGTTTGAATTGCTGATCCACTTGAGAGGTGGAGGTGTTTACTTACTATGCATATTGTGATTATGGCCTCGAAGGTATAATGTGAGTAATTAAACTATGTTCATAATGTTGTATATATGAATGTCATGTGAAGCATGTGTGTGATCTAAATGGATGGAAGATGATCATGTTTAGAAGCTAAATATGTTAGGATTGAATATTATCTCTCTTTTGACACTTGTAAATGATGGTAATTATGTGAAAGGCTATTCGCACATACACACACATAAATAAATGAATGAAGTATAATGTTAATTAATGTTGAGTACTATTTGAAAGGCTATTCTCTATTGTACTCTAATGAATGAAAAGACTTGTTGTGAAAGGAATTTCTCACAATAAGGGGATTCCTAGGTGAAAGGCTATTGTCATCTTTGAATCTATGAGCTTTCCAATGAATGAAAGAATGTTGGGTTTGGGATGGATGCTCATCTGAGTTGAGGCGGGGTATCTAGTAGCAATCCCTTATCCCATAATAAACTAATGTGGTGAATGAAATGTACTCCGTGGGGAATAATCCCAAGCACCGAGTGGATATGGATTGGGATAGGTGCTCATCTCAGTTGAGGCGGGGTACCTAGTAGCAATCTCTTGAGATGGATGCTCATCTGAGTTAAGGTAGGGCATTTAGAAGCAATCTCATTATCCCTTAAACTATGTTCCCACATAGGTCTAGCTAGTGGATCCATTTAAGGCTAAACAAACGATGGTCCTACCTTAGGCAAGTAGGAATCCCTTTATCTGGTGAGGGTGACACCGGGATTCCATTTCAAGCTCACATGGTCTATGTCGGTTATGTGACTTTGTATATTGGTTGTGACTTATATTATACCTCTTGTATCAATGTTCAAGAAGTTTCACAAAAATGGCATTGAAGCATGACTTCCAAATGAAATGTCTGTTTTAAGCATGTTTTTGCATGGTCATCATACTTAGTACATTTCTGTGTGCTAACCCATATTCTTCATGTTTTACTACAAGTGTACATTCCGTTAAGTGATCGTTCTCTCTAGTGAAGCTTGGAATAGAGTTCCTTCCAAGACATCTTTCGGTATGTCCTCATATTTCGAGGACAAGACGTTTATGTTTCCTTTTATTCATGTAATAGAGTTTTAGTAGTCATTTCGATTGTAAAGGGCCGTGTCCCTACTATGTTTTGTGATTGTCTCTAAGATGGCCATGTGAGACTTAGTCTTTCGCTATGTCTTTTGAAAGATTGTTTAATGAATATTTTGATCGTATGTTTTTATTGAAGAAATTTTAAAATTTCGCACTATTTCTATTACCTATGCGATGAATGAATGCTATGAGGCTTGTATAAGACCCCTTCGGGGTCGAGTACGCTGTGTTACGACTAGGGGTGCTCTCGGGTCGTGACAAACATGGTATCAGAGCACAAGGTTTTGGGAATGGTTTAAGGGTTGATGTATCACAAGCCACGTCTAGTAGAGTCTTGTTCATCGGTGTGAGTCGTGACACTTTTATGAGCGAGAGGCTATAGGACGATAGAAAGTTACCCTTCTTTCATATTCTTGAAGTTGTGCCTGAGAGTGTGGCTCTATAACTGTCCTCTTCCTAATCCTTCTCTTGTGTTTATAGGATATGAATACAAGAAGGGTTAATCAAAGGAGGGCACAAGAGGAGAATGTGAATGTGGAGGTTCTCCCTCAAGCTCCGCAAGACCCTCAAGCTCCTAATGATGAAGGGGCCATGACTAATGAGGAGATAAGGGAGGCTTTACAAACTTTGACCCAACTCATGACGGTTCAAAGTCAAGCCGTCACCGCTCAAGCTCAAGCATGGACAGCCCAAGCCAACCAAGAAGTTAGACCCCGGGTAGAGCCCAATGTGAGTACCATGGTCTCATGGTTGAGAGATTTCACTAGGATGAACCCTCATATCTTCTTGGGTTCCAAAATGAACGAAGACCCACAAGAGTTTTTGGAGGAGGTCTATAAGATAGTGGAGGCTATGGGGGTCACTGCTATTGAGAAAGTCGAGTTGGCCGGGTATCAATTGAAATATGTGGCCCAAGAGTGGTACACGCAATAGAAAGACAATAGGCCCTTAAGGGCGGGTCCCATAAGTTGGGACGTATTCAAGAAGGTCTTCCTTGATAGGTTCTTTCCCCATGAGAAAAGGGAAGCCAAAGTTGAGGAGTTCATTAACCTTCGCCAAGGAGGTATGAGTGTCCAAGAATACTCCTTGAAATTCACTAAGTTGTCCAAATATGCCCCCTATTTGGTTTCTGATCGAGGGAGGAGATGAGTCACTTTGTCACCGGTGTGTCGCATGATATTTAACAAGAGTGCTGAGCGGCAATGCTCCATGACAACATAGATATATCAAGGTTCATGGTACATGCTCAACAAGTTTTGCTTAGGAAGAAGAATAGAGAGGCGAAAAGGGCCAGACCCGAGGAACAAAGTTAACCAAGGTCCAAAAAGAGGTTCTATAACCAAGAGTCCCCAATGGACAACAATGATAGGGTCTCTAACCCTAATTCACAATGAGGGAATGGAAGTGGTTTTTTTTTTAGAGGCCTACATGTGACAAGTGTGGGAAGCCACATTTGGGTAAGTGCCTTGACGGCACGGATGAGTGCTTTGGGTGTGGAAAGAAGGGCCATAAGATGAGAGACTGCCCAACAATTTTGGCAAAAGGGAGAGAGGCCAAACCAGCTTCTCTCGAGAGCCCGGATCTTAATGCTCCAAGGAAGAATTGTTTATATGTTCTTCAAGCAAACAAGGAAAAACGAGCCAATCTGGATGAAGGTACCGATAAGATATAGACCCTTGTTGTTGTGATGAGGTCCTTATGTTGTTTTCGTGTTAGCCTTAGTTGGGTTTTCTCCTTAGTGGGGGATGGTATGTTGAATAGTAAGGTTGATGAGAGTGTTGATATCCTTATACCTTTCCTTCTACTCCTATTCAAGCTTGAGACCAAGAGTTCCTAGTAGCTTGTTTCATGTTTTGGAGTCTTTTGTGAAAATGAGTTTTCATGGTCTCCCTATGTTATGCATGTTCTATTTGAATTCTTGTTAATTGAGAAAATGATTTTTCATAAATGTGTTCCTCATGTTGATATGCATCTATATGAGTTGCTTAATTCATGAATTGACTTGTTGAACAAGCCTAAATGTACTTTATTGAAAAGTTGCATAATTTACTTTATGAGAAAAAAAATAGCTTGCTGTGCTTAATGATGTTGTAATTAACATGTTGAAATTTAGGGGAGGAAGTACCTCCAATGAAATGAAAAAATGTGAAGTTTCGATTGCATAATGCGTTTGTAGACGTAGCTCCTACTTTCTTGTCGTGTTTTGAGCTTGTTGATGTGGAGTTGATATTTCCTCATATGCTTATGCATTTATATTGATGTTGCATGCATGATTGATGGGCTGTTAGTCTCGAGTTGTTTTCCCTTAATGTGTTTTAAGTGTCATTCTAGGACGAATGTTCCGCAGTGGGGGATAATATAACGACCCAAAAAATGATAGGTTACACTAGATCCTTGACGTTTGGGTTAGTGTGACTTTAGGAGGATGTGTAGACTGTTTTAGAACTTATTTTAGCAAGGAAGAAGCCTAGGGTGCAAGCAAGGATCTAGACTAGCAAGATAGAGTGAAAGAAGTCTTGTTCTTTGGTGGGCCTTTTGGCGATGGGGCTGTTTGGTCGTCCAATGGGATGGGCGAGTCGCCCAATGACCCCCCCCCACTTCGCCTAGTGTACTTCCCACTTAGTGAGCCTACTGGAAAATTGGACGAACCAAGTGTGCATTTGGTGAATCGCCTAGTGCACTTGGCAAGCCCAAGGTTCCAAAGGGCAAACTAGGTGCATGATCGCCAACTAGCTTGGCGTGTCGCCCTTCTCCCCTCCTATCCCCCAATGACCAGTCCACTTAGTGCTCTCACTGGAACAAAAGGGAGGACCAAGGGTTCACTTGGAGAGTCGCCTAGTGTACTTGGCGAGCCCAAGTGTCCAATGGGCGAACTAAAACGGGCAAGGGATGAAATTTTAAGTTAAGACTTTGAGGGTCCTTAGCTCTTTTCAAAAATTGACCCTACACTATTCTATTCTTTTCCTAGAAACTATATAACCTTTTTAAGACCTAGATTCCTTTCATTTAAGTCATTCCAAATAGAATAAACAGAAAGTCTTCCTCTCTCAATAGTTCTCTCTCTAGCTCAAGGAAGAAGAAGAGGTGAAAGCTAGGGTTTGGTGACTTCAAGGTGGTTCTTCCTCAAATTTCTTGGAGAATCTTAGTAAAGGTATGGTGGTCTTGATCCTTGTCTAATTTTCCATTCAAGGAGCCAAATCCAAAGTGATTTCAAAGTATGAAAAATCTAGTGTTTTACTCAATCTCATGGGTTCTTTCCCCAAACAATTTCAAATGGTTTCTAATGGCATATTGATTGTGTTGAAGTTAAATTGATGTTTTATGATGAGTTGATGTTTAATTGATGTTTTATGATGAAAATACTCCATGAACCCATGATTTACCTTCAACTCCTAAAATGTACTTTTATGAAGTGGGTTTTGATGATTATGAAGGTTTATGAATGAAACTTGTCTAAAATGCTTTGGGATATTGATTTGCACCATTATGTATGTTTTGGTTATATAGAATGGAAGGTTTGTTGATGACTTCTGAGCATGACCTTGAAAGGGCAAGTTATGGTTATATTACTTGTGAAATAGAATTGTGTTTGAATTGCTGATCCACTTGAGAGGTGGAGGTGTTTACTTACTATGCATATTGTGATTATGGCCTCGAAGGCATATTGTGAGTAATTGAACTATGTTCATAATGTTGTATATATGAATGTGATGTGAAGCATGTGTGTGATCTAAATGGACGGATGATGATCTTGTTTAGAAGCTAATTGTGTTAGGAATGAATATTATCTCTCTTTTGACACTTGTAAATGATGGTGATTATGTGAAAGGCTATTCTCACATACACACACACATGAATAAATGAATGAAGTATAATGTTAATTAATGTTGAGTACTATTTGAAAGTCTATTCTCTATTGTACTCTAATGAATGAAAAGACTTGTTGTGAAAGGACTTTTCTCACAATAAGGGGATTCCTAGGTGAAAGGCTATTGTCATCTTTGAATCTATGAGCTTTCCAATGAATGAATGAATGTTGGGTTCGGGATGGATGCTCATCTGAGTTGAGGCGGGGTATCTAGTAGCAATCCCTTATCCCATAATAAACTAATGTGGTGAATGAAATGTACTCCGTGGGGAATAATGCCAAGCACCAAGTGGATATGGATTGGGATGGGTGCTCATCTCAGTTGAGGCGAAGCACCTGGTAGCAATCTCTTGAGATGGATGATCATCTGAGTTGAGGCGGGGCATCTAGAAGCAATCTCATTATCCCTTAAACTATGTGCCCACATAGGTCTAGCTAGTGGATCCATTTAAGGCTAAACGAATGATGGTCCTACCTTAGGCAAGTAGGAATCCCTTTATTTGGTGAGGGTGACACCGGGATTCCATGTCAAGCTCACATGGTCTATGTCGATTAAGGCTTACACCTACGAAGAATGTTGATGAAACATGGCTTCTTAAGGATGTACTACTTAGTGTAGGTGGTGGAATGGGACGCCATTTATGCATTGCACAAGTAAGCATTTGAGAGAGGTCACGGTGTGTTTCTTATGATGTTAATGGATGAATGGGCTCTTGTGATGATGTGTTAATGAAGAATGTTGAGCTAATGTCTAAATGCATAAAAGACCTCTAAATGCTTAAATGTAAAAATGCATGCTATACTTGGATTGTATTATGAGTTATTTCCTTGTCATGTCTTATTTTATATGTATGTGCCTTGTCTATGGTGACAAAGGGGTACTTAGTGTGAGTAGTAGTATGGGATGCTACTTGCACATTGCACAAGTATGACTTAGGGTGGTCTTAGATGTTGGTCCTAATGTGATGATGTGATTCATGTAAGGTTTATGTCTCTTGAATGCTTTATTGTGTAAAGGTTCTTATCTATTGTAGCCTCGAGGAATACCTAGGTGTGGTATGAAGAGGTAGTATGGGTTGCCACTTCATGTTTAGATGTTGTATGTTGGTACTAGTTGAGCATGACTACTTGTAATGTGAAGATTGATAAATGGTAAATTCACCTTTGGTGATCTTAAGGTGGTACCTTAGTGTGGGTGGTGGTATGGGACGCTACTCATACATTGCACAAGGTATAACTGGAGGGTTACTTAAGGTGGAGGCTCAAGATAAAGGTAAAGGGTTGTATGTGATTTCTGTTCAAATGTGAATTATGTGACTTTGTATATTTGTTGTGACTTATATTATACCTCTTGTATCAATGTTCATGAAGTTTTACAAAAATGGCATAGAAGCATGACTTCCAAATGAAATGTCCGTTTTAAGCATGTTTTTGCATGGTCATCATACTTAGTACATTTCTATGTGCTAACCTATATTCTTCATGTTTTACTACAAGTGTAGGTTCCGGCAAGTGATCATTCTCTCTAGTGAAGCTTGGAATAGAGTTCCTTCCAAGACATCTTTCGATATGTCCTCATAGTTTGAGGACAAGACGTTTATGTTTCCTTTTATTCATGTAATATACCTTTAGTAGTCATTTCGATTGTAAAGGGCCGCGTCCCTACTATGTTTTGTGATTGTGTCTAAGACGGCCATGTGAGACTTAGTCTTCCGCTGTGTCTTTTGAAAGATTGTTTAATGAATGTTTTGAATCATATGGTTTTATTGAAAAAAGTTTTAATTACGTACTATTTCTATTACCTAAGCGATGAATGAATGCTATGAGGCTTGTATAAGATCCCTTCGGGGGTCGAGTACACTGTGTTACGACTAGGGGGTGCTCTCGGGTCGTGACAATAGGATCATGTCGTTGATTCGAGCGACTCCTCACAACCTTGTTTAGTGCTTTTCAGATGGATCCATAGGTTAAATTTTGTTGTCCTATACTCCGGCAAGGTATAGGATGACTGGCAACATGGGCTAGACATTGTATTATCATGAGACTCATAGTGATGGTTTTCGGTTAAAGAAACTCTCCAAGAAAAGTAAAGTATATTATTTTAGTATTTTGCTATTATTGCATATCTCATTGTAGAGATTTAATGATTTCTCCTCATGTTCATGCTTTATTTTCAGTTTCTTTTCAGTTCAATAATTTATTTCATTCAGTCTTATTACATACCGTACATTTCATGTACTAACGCCATTTAATGCTGCATCATTTTATGATGCAGTTTCAGGTACTCTTGATAGCCTAAATTGGTTCTTTTCTTTCTATTTTGTCGTCAAAATCCCTTTTTTGTTTTATTTTAGATTTATGAAAAAAAAATAAGAAATTGCTGCTTAAACAATGAAAACAAAAACTTTTTGAACTCTATTCCTTAATTGAGTATAGAACGGTTTAGTTACAAGAGTTGAATTCGAGGAAAGTATAAAATATAGGAAAGTCCTAGGTTAAATAAAAAAACTAAGACTCTAAACTCAAATAAAAAATAATGAACCTTCAACCTCAAATTCCTATTTGAACAACTTTTTTTTCCAGTACGACCACTTTCCACTAGCATTTGGTGAGACCTCCTCACTTCCGAGGGGCTCTAATTTAGTTAGTATAGTTTATTTAATTTATCAGTCATTGTTAGTTGAATAGTCAGGTAATCAAGAGTCTTGTCCCAACACCTATCTTTAGTTAGTAGAGGCTTAATAGATAGACAAAGTCAATGAGTCAATTCAGTCTTTTGTATTCAGAAGTTTAAACATTATTATCATTATTCATATTCAAATTTATTTCATACTTTAGTATGAGATATATTTAATTGATTTTAAATGTTCATTTTATAAGGCTTCTGCATGTATGTTTAGTCTTCCGCTCAGTAGTCAGCCAGGCCAAGGGTTCGCTTGGGACCAACAATGGTTTCTGAGTGTCGGCAATGTCCGGGGTGTAGGATAGAGGCGTGACAATCTATATAGGGTAAAACTGATCAAGATCGATAGATAGATGAATCATAAAGTGACATATGGCATAAGTGACTAGTCAGACCTGACTAAGAGATTGACACCACAATGTGAGCCCACCTAGCTCCGAAGATGCATCATCAGATACGAGACACAAATCAGATAAGGTAAATTTGAAGTTCAACAATTTTAAGGAAATTCATGATTAGTGAGTAGCAATAATGTGTATTAATAGGTTTCATGAGGCTTGATGCGCAAATTTTGTTCTCGTCTTATTTTCATTCACTTATAGAAATTTACTTGCTTATGCTTTGGAAATTCATGCTCTCAAGTTATATTTCATAAATTTATCCATCCATGGACGGACAACTTGTGCATATTTTCTACAATATCTTTTATCTAATAAGTGGGGAAGTGAGTTAAGAGGTGTAGAAATCATTACCCAAAAGTCGAATCATCGAAAAAGCACTTTGATTTTCTCTTTCTCTATTTCAGCACTTTGAATTTATAGGGAAAAATGATGAAAGTAACTTTACAATATATTTTTTTCAAAAGACAGGACATGTCCTCTTAAAACACGCTCGAAACTAGAGAAAAAGTAAATTTTCAGCCTTGCTGATTATGTCAATGTTACTGTCAAACTGAAGAATATTTGTTTATCACTTGATAGAAGGAAAACATCAAAACAAGTTCAACACAAAATATTCAATCATTTATTAGTAGTATAGGAAAAAAGCACATACTATGTGTGGATTTAAGGAGCTAGATTTTATTTTATTTGATAATCGAGAAATCCCCATGGTTGATAGGACGAATAATGGTCCTTCCTCCCTAGATAAATACCATGCATTTGTCTTGGCTATGGTCACTTTTTCATAATATCACAATAGATAGTTGGTAGCATGACGAATTGATCAACACTTGAAATGCATTAAACAATGGTTTTCATCTTTCCCTCGGTGAAACACAACCATACCTAAAGATTTTAACAGCTAATATTCGAAATATAGAACAGAATATTTATGAGCAGTAACAGTACGAATCCACGTCCAAGATATTATGCTATGTCCATTTGTGGTTGTGCCACCATTTCTGCTAATATTACACATAGAATTAAGTAGGGTTGAATGTCAGTGCACTAACCCGCTCAAAATATCTTCCAAGGATGTACGAGTGTCCTGAAAAAAGGCCTTAGAAAGGAGCTTCCTACATGGTGGTGGCCATTGCTGATAAGCTAACAACTTGTCTGTTCTGTTCTCCGTAGATATGGATCACCTTTGGAATACTCAGCCTCTGGAAGAGGCACCTGCAATCATCCAAAACTGAAAAGTTAGTGTTATAAAGTAACTTAACTACTTCATGGGTTGTAAACTATGCAGAAAAGTTATAGTCAATCCATGTAAGGGAGCAAGTAATCCATCTTAGAAAACACTTTTGTAATTGAAATAAAAGAAGTAAATCCTAAAATCCTATGTAACTTAAAAGCATCCAATATTCACATATAACAACCGAACTAGAGTTTCACCGAACTAGAGTTTCAATTGAAACGACATAAGACGAGATTTTTCATCTCACTTGGTGATACATAACAATTGTACCTAGTTCTGAGTTCAACTTACATACAATTTACCACTCTACTTAGGAACAAGATAAGAACAAATTATATATCTATCAAAGCCCCGGAGAACGATAATTTTGTGTTTATATAAAGTTACATTGAAGAAAAATGAAACTAAGAGAAGAATCACTAACAAGATCCCAAAATTGTTGCATCAGTAGTCCTTCCGGTAGAAAAATGAGACACTAGGCTTTCAATGTAAATTTCCGCGCAGTAGATTTCCACGTAGCAGCAGTCATTTTCAGAGTTATTAAAGTCAATAGCGGCAAAACGGAGTGAATCATCCTTTGATTTGCATATTTCTGGGGAAGGAAAGAACATGAAGTCTGTAGTTTTGATGATTGACAAAGAGTCATGATGGTTTGTAGTTGTGATGACTGATAGAGAGTCTTGATGTGTGACAAATCATTGTTTATCATCATCAAAAAGGGGGGAAATGTTGGGAAGTAGGAGAACATATAAAGTAGTTTTGATGATTGATAGAGTGAACATGGTTCACTACTTGTTGTCTTATGTGTACTCTATCAGGTGAACCAGGTTCTCAGACGTGACTGCAGACGACCTGCACAATTATGAGGGATTACGGCAAAGAAGAAAAAGTGAAAAAATAAAGAAGGAAAAGAAGGAAACAAATATGGAAATAAATAAATAAGGAAAGAAATAAAGAAGTAGCAATTCAAGTCAAATAAGGAAAGAAATAAAGAAGTAGCAATTCAAGTCAAATAAGGAAAGAAATAAAGAAGTAGCAATTCAAGTCAAATAAGGAAAGAAATAAAGAAGTAGCAATTCAAGTCAAATAAGGAAAGAAATAAAGAAGTAGCAATTCAAGTCAAATAAGGAAAGAAATAAAGAAGTAGCAATTCAAGTCAAATAAGGAAAGAAATAAAGAAGTAGCAATTCAAGTCAAATAAGGAAAGAAATAAAGAAGTAACAATTCAAGTCAAATAAGGAAAGAAGTAAATATACACAAGTTCAACAAGGAAAAGGATTTGTCATTCCTTTCCTTGTAGAAGTTGATGAAGGCAAGTCAAACTCTATAAAAGGTTCAAGACATTGAAGGAAAAAGTTGTCTTTGCATAAACACAAATCGAGAGAATTTTCCAGCAAAGCCAGAACGATACCTTTTCCATAATCACGAAATTTATCATCTTGAGAGCAATAGTTATTGGAGAAAAAACGCAGGGATTCATCACAGAAACGTAGGGACCAGGTTCAGGAGTTTTGTTCCACTCTGAACTATTGAATGTGGAAGTCTGGTCAATTAAAGTCTAGGGTTATTAGTCTTTGTTGATTTTTTCTAGGTTTATTATTGAGTTGTAATAATTCCTAGATTGTGTAACAAGAAGTGGGTTTGACTTCTTGGGGAGTAGAGTCTTGAGGGAATTGTAACAAGAAGTGGTTTTGACTTCTTGGAGAGTAGAGTCTTGAGAGAATAGTAACAAGAAGTGGGTTTGACTTCTTGGGGGTAGAGTTAAGAGAGAGTTGTGAGAGAATTGTAACAAGAAGTGAGTTTGACTTCTTGGAGAGTTGAGTGTTCGATTATAGTTAATCGTTGGAGAGTTAAAGGTACTAGAGTCAGTTCCTTTTGAGTTGTAATCCTGAAAAAGGACGTGAATCTTGAAGTTAATAAGATTGTGGTGTGGTTTTTACCTTCCTTGAGGTAGGAAGGTTTCCACGATAAAATCTCTGTTTTATTGTGCTGCGACAAAAGTACCAGAACCTGGTTCTTGTATAGGGGTTAGGTTTATTCATATATCATTATATTAGTTTATGCAAAACCAACAACAATTTCACCTTTATTTGACATGAAAAATGGAAGAATGTGCGAAAATAATGGAAGGACTTGCGAAAGTAGGGAATAATCATACTTGATGGTTAATGTCTTTGTCCAAGATTTTTTCATAACCCAAAGAGACACACATTTTCCCCAATTATTAACATAGCCACAAAGATCACTGCCATATAGTCCCAATTGCAAATCGTAGTTTCCTTCTCTGTGAGGTGGTTGCTCCATCTTTTCCAATTTCTCATTGACCAAATCAATATAAAATATGTTAGGATCACTAGAGTCATCATTAACCCAATAAATCTTCCCATTAACAAACTTACCTGAATTTTCTATAAAATCCCTTTTCTAATCAAGACAATGAGTGTTTCTCCAAGAATCACTCTTTAGACTATATATATGGACCACAGTATCATATGGATATTCACTACAAAAAACCCCTGAATTGCCAACAAAACTATCTGTTGCTAAATTGATTAAATTGGTTGGCAAATGATTTTTCCAACCAAATGCCAACTAATGTTAATCTGTTGCTAAAAAGCTTGTCACTAAATTTTACCAACCCATTTAGTTGGTAAAATTACCAACTAAAGATCAGTTGGTAAACACATAAAAGACTTGTTGGTAACTGTTGAAATGTGCCCTAGAAATTTTCGTTGGTAAATTCACCAACCAATTTTCGGTTGGCATATTGTTGGGAAGTTTACTAACGAAGAGAAAAGAGTTAGGTAAATTTGGTTCTTCACTATTCAATTATGTTAGTGATATGTTGGCAAATATACTAAAATAAAATAAAATGTTGTTAGTATTTGGTTAGCAATTATATGACAGATAACAACTTGGTTGGTAAGCTCGATAGTAAATTCACCAAAAATACATTGGTAATCAGTTTGTAATTTCGGTTAAGAAAAAAATGTGTTGGTATTTCGTGGGTAAATTACCACCGAATTTTAAATCTATAACTAAGAATGACTATCTACTCATATAACTTACGTTACTAATTGGTTAGTATTTTAGAAACACAAAAAGCTCATTAGTAATTCGTTAGGAAGCTTACTAACTTATTGTGATTTTGTTGGTAATATATATTATTTATGGTCAATACTCAGTTAGTGAATCGGTAATGTATATTGCCATATTACTAACTAAATGGTAATTCGATAGTAAAGTTTCACTTTATATATTTATATTAATCAATAGCTTTTATGAATCTTAAAAAGTCTGAAAACATAATAAAATCCAGTGATCCTTTGATAAATTATAACTTGACTGAAATAATGCAAAATCTAAGATGAAGAGTTCAAAACAAATCCAAATACAGAAACAAACAATGAAAGATATGCCTACAATAGTTTGGAAATTTTAAATGACTCATATCATCATTTGATGATGGGTCATGTCTAAGCTAATGTGGTGTACCAGTTGGAGGTGTACCAGCGGGCAGTCTACGAGGGGGTGGTTTAGGCAGCCCAGCTATGAGGATGGGCAAACGTTCTTGGAGAATCTTATCAACTTGCTCTTGCATTTCTAGCTGCATTTCGTTTTTCATTTCTTCACGCAACTCTTCTCTCATCTCTTCTCTCATCTCATGTTTCATCTCCTCCTTCATTTCTTGAACGTATTCCTTCACTCGAGCATCAAAACTACAATCTTGAGGTTGAGAAGTTGAAGCAGATGATGAACCAACGTTCTCATAGAAAACAGCTTGAGAGCCAAGACCATATATACATGCCTTCTTAACCCCACCCACTTCATCCATGTAAATCTTTGAAAAATCTACTGTCGGAAACTCGCCAGATTCATCTACAAGCTGAGATGCAATTCAAGACATTGAAGGAAAAAGTTGTCTTTGCATAAACTCAAATCGAGAGAATTTTCCAGCAAAGCCAGAACGATACCTTTTCCATAATCACGAAATTTATCATCTTGAGAGCAATAGTTATTGGAGAAAAAACGCAGGGATTCATCACAGAAACGTAGGGACCAGGTTCAGGAGTTTTGTTCCACTCTGAACTATTGAATGTGGAAGTCTGGTCAATTAAAGTCTAGGGTTATTAGTCTTTGTTGATTTGTTCTAGGTTTATTATTGAGTTGTAATAATTCCTAGATTGTGTAACAAGAAGTGAATTTGACTTCTTAGAGAGTAGAGTCTTGAGAGAATTGTAACAAGAAGTGGGTTTAACTTCTTGGAGAGTAGAGTTGTGAGAGAATTGTAACAACAAGTGGGTTTCACTTCTTGGGGGCAGAGTTAAGAGAGAGTTGTGAGAGAATTATAACAAGAAGCGAGTTTGACTTCTTGGAGAGTTGAGTGTTCGATTATAGTTAATCGTTGGAGAGTTAAAGGTACTAGAGTTAGTTCCTTTTGAGTTGTAATCCTGAAAAGGACGTGAATCTTGAAGTTAATAAGATTGTGGTGTGGTCTTTACCTTTCTTGAGTTAGAAAGGTTTCCACGATAAAATCTCTGTTTTATTGTGCTGCGACAAAAGTACAAGAACCTGGTTCTTGTATAGGGGTTAGGTTTCTTCAATTGGTATCAAACCAGGTCTTTTCATTAAAAGACTCACATATTGAAAAGGATCAATGGCTGCACCACCTACACCACAAGAAGGAGTTTCTCAAACTCGACCACCATTGTTTAATGGAAAGTATTATGGATGGTGGAAGAACCGCATGATGGATCACTTACTAGGAGAAAACCCAGACCTATGGGAAGTCGTGTTGGACGATCTAACCATACCCATGAAGAATGGAACTGATGGAACCACTCAAGTACCAAAGGATAGGAAAGAATGGAATGTTGCGGATAAACTTGCAATTCAGAACAATGTTAAAGCAAAAAAATTCTTGATATGCGGAATACGTCCAGATGAATTCAATCGAATCTCATCATGTCAAGATGCAAAAGCAATATGAGAAACTCTGCAAATTGCGCATGATGGAACACCTCAGGTAAAGAAGTCTAAAATTGATGATTTGAACAGACAATACGAACTGTTTCAAATGGCAGAAGGTGAAACAATCCAAGAGATGCACACCAGGTTCACTGCTCCCATTAATGAAATCTACTCTCTAGGAGAAATAATTCCCAATGGGAAGGCAGTCAGAAAACTTTTGAGTGTTCTTCCAGAGTCTTGGAAACGCAAAGTAGAAGCCATTACTGAAGCACGTGATATAGATAAGTTAGCTATGGATGAACTCATTGGAAATATCATGACCTATGAACTCAAGAAAAAGCAAGAAAGGGAAATTGGAAGCTAAAAAAAGGAGACGAACCTGGTTCTTAAATGCACCACACCAGAAGATTTTGAGGACGAAAACGTTGCGCTAATGACCAAAACGTTCTCAAGAATATTAAAAAGGGGACAAGTGTTTCAAAAAAGGAACTCTCATAAAACCACTGAAAATCCAATAGATCAAGTCTGTCACAAGTGTGGAAGTCCGGATCACTTTATCAAGTTTTGTCCATTAAAAGCTCGAGAGAAAAAGAGGAACAGTGCGGAGAAAGTAAAAGAAATCAAGAATGATATGTACATTCCCACAAATAGACAAATGACCAATCAAGAAGCTTATCTCTCAATGAAAAGGGCCTTCGCCGCTATGGGGGACTCATCAGAAGAAGAATCTGAGGATGGAGGATTCGAAAATCAATCACTACTTGCAATAGAACAAACATATAAATATGATTTTCTTGCACTCATTGTTGAAACAGATTATGAAGATGATGAAGAAGATGACAAACAAAGCAAGGTAAGACTTCATCACATTAAAGTAAATATTGATTCATATTCTAAAAGAGAATTAGAATCCCTATTGAGTACTCTTATAGATGCATATCAGTCAATCAGTTTTGAAAGAGAACAAATGATGGAAAACTATGCATCTTTAAGAGAAGAAAATGACAATCTTGAGAAATACAATCAATGTCTTCAAAATAAATTAAAAGAACAGGTTTAGACCTCAGAGTTAAGTCACAAAGGCAAAAACTCTGCTAGTGAACTTCAATTAGCTCTGGAAGAAAAAATAAAATAGTTAACCATAAATTGTCAGGTCTTAACTGAAAGAAATAGGTTGCTACAAGAAAATCTTGATCATACCAAACTTGATCTGGAATGAAATATTAGATGGACCAGGTCCTCTGAAATTTTAACTCGGATTCAAGAAAGGCAAACCACCAGTCGAAGTGGGATAGGTTTTAGAAAACAGAATAATCTTGTAGCACACACTATTCACATGTCTAAAAGTTTATGCACTCACTGTTGAAACTCAGGTCATTTAAAGAATCAATGTAAAGCTCTATTTGAGGCCTTTCAGAAAAATATTAAGTTCACCAAAAAGGAAAAGGCTGAAATAGTTAAGAACCTAGTTCCAAATAAAAATGCTCCAGATAAAAGGTTTTCTTATTTTCCCTTATGGTCTAGAAGAAATTTTATTCATCCTTTTACTCACAAAAAGGGGCCCAAGCTAATCTGGGTTCCCAAGACTAATCTTTGACTAGTGTTTCAGGTGAAGGTGAGAGGGAAAAGGTCAACTTGATACATGAATAGTGCATGCTCCAAAAAGGTGCTAAAATGGTAGAAAATTTCCTCTCGCTCTTTGATTTTCAAGGCGGCAGTGAAGTCCTTGAAAAGGATAAGAAAAAAGAAAGTGACATGATATCAAACACCTTTGATTATGCAAATTTAGGGAACATTGCAAATGAACCTGGTTCACATCTAACAATCATTGATGCACCTGCAGCAGGAGTTACTGGACTAACATATGGTCTTGGAGATATGGGGAATAATAAAGCAATCAGGACACTTAGAGTATGGTACATCTTCTGGGGAAACTTCGTTGTGTGAACTTAGTCCTTGTTATTCATTGGAAGTTATTGAAAATTGATAGGACTTGGTTCTCTGTTACTCAACTTAAGATTCCTTTGATCTGGGATAATATGATGATGCAGGCATACTCATGAAGGCCAAAGCCTAGTCTTGTCAAAACAAGTTGATGCATTATCATGATTTCCTTTAATAATTGGCTAGTAAACTAATAACCTTATGCTTGAGTAATTATACAATGAATATCTACTAACTCAGTCTCGTACTGTAACAGGTACACACTCCAGGCACATCTCAAGCAATGTTTAGAAGGTCTGCGGATATTATCCCTACTCTTTTGCTAACAACATTAAGTAAATCATTGAGGAACACACAAAAGGGGAACCTGGTTTCTCTGTAATACTCAGGTATGTACTATTATTTTTCAATGCATGAATTTTCTGAGTTTGTGTCAAACATAAGCACTAGTGAACCTAGTCGATCATCAAAATCCAACTCCTTTAAAAATCACCAAGAACCCTCTCTTTGACAATAAGCATCATTCAATCCCAAACTGCTCTAATGATGAAAACCTTAGTCTTGAAGCCACTCATTCTTTAATTCAGGGGGAACCTTGCTTTACCTCTCACATCTGAACCAGGTTCACAAATTCCAAATTGATATTCCATCCATTCCAAGTGTTTAACCAGTTTATCTCTCGGGAAGAACAATTCTCATAGGAATAAACTATTATCGGTGCTTGCCTTCATTATTGATAAACACATCTCTATTGCACCAAAATGTGATGAATCTCTTACTTATATTTGGTACTCCTTCGAAATGTCATCAAGAAAAAGGCTATCCAAAAAAAAGGCCATGGAGGAGTGAAAATGTTATGGAGTATAATTAAAAAAATAAATGAAAAGTTCAGGAAAAAAAAAAGAGCTCCATAAATCATTTGTTATTGGTCCTAATGCTTGAGAATACTAACATGGCCTTCTTAAATCTGATTATGCTTAATTGATGATGGACCTCATGTTGCTCTTGATGAAATTTCACAATCTAAGAAAACTGATCAGAACGAAGGAGCTGGTGCACAATGGGCATACTGAAAAAATTATTAATGGCAGTAAATATCCCTTTCCTCCTCACTTTAGTAATATTCATCCCAATCCTTATCCTCAATTTTTTTCAAACTCTCTGACTCTTTGATGTGCTTATGCCTGTCTCAGACTCATGATATCATATGCTTTTGATTTAGGGTTCTAAGGGCTTAAATTGGTGCATATTTGTTTATTTTGTTTCTCATTGAAGATCTTGATTATATGTGAGTTTAAGATGGCTAATATTCTCAGATTAACTTACTTTATTATTAGCAGAAGTGTACTTGAAAGTGTTGCCCAAGTGGCCATGAGTTAAAATGATATTGCACTCATTGAATGTTAATTGAGTTATTTGGTTATTGGGTTTCAATGATGCCAAAAGGGGGAAGTTATATAATGTGGGTTAGGGACATATTATGCATAGTTTGTCATCATCAAAAAGGGGGAAATTGCTGGGGAATAAGAGAACATGAAGTTTGTAGTTTTGCTGATTGACAAAGAGTCATGATGGTTTGTAGTTGTGATGACTGACAAAGAGTCTTAATGTGTGACAAATCATTGTTTATCATCATCAAAAAGGGGGGAAATGTTGGAAAGTAGGAGAAAATATAAAGTAGTTTTGATGATTGATAAAGTGAATATGGTTCACTACTTGTTGTCTTATGTGTACTCTATCAGGTGAACCAGGTTCTCAGATGTGACTGCAGATGACCTGTACAATTATGAGAGATTGCGGCAAAGAAGAAAAAGTGTAGAAATAAAGTAGGAAAAGAAGGAAATAAATATGGAAAGAAATAAAGAAGTAGCAATTCAAATAAAATAAGGAAAGAAATAAAAAAGTAACAATTCAAGTCAAATAAGGAAAGAAGTAAATATAGGCAAGTTCAAGAAGGAAAAGGATTTGTTATTCCTTTCCTTGTAGAAGTTGATGAAGGCAA
>NW_006239154.1:905421-907794 GCF_000226075.1 Solanum tuberosum
ATGAACTTGTATCCCTAAATATTCTTTTTTTTCTAGATGTAGCAGATGAGACAACCTAAGTTTATCTTTTAGCTAGTTGTAGTGGTTCTGTTTCATCAGCTATGTTTTTCTTTTGTTATTGTTTGATCTGTACAGTTCTACTTTCGTAATAAATCAATAGTTACTAAGAAAAACAGATAGTATAGTTTACGTTAAAATCCTTCCAGTAGAAGTCCTTAATCTCTGGTGTAACTGACTTCCAATCATATCCTTCGGGATCCAATTTTTCCATAAAGATTTTTGTGATCGCCCGAGATACATCATTACTTGGCTCCAAACTTGTATAAGTATAACATGTAATTATTTCAATACTCAATTTTATCTATGTACATCAAGCAGTTGCTAGAGTGTATTATCAGTGACTTTATCGACATATAAGAGTTGAAGAGGTAGAGGAAGTAAGGAAGAATAATATGAAATTTATGAAAGTCTTATCATGATTAGACATAAATTATAAAAATCCTACTATTATCGTATCTTGAAATGACTAGCTGTGAGGATCCTATACTAAGCTTGGGTTCAGTACGTATATTTATATCTAAGCTTAATCTGGAACAAGTAAAAAAAATTCTAGTATGAATTCTAATGATATACTGCAAAAGATAAGAAAAACTTGAGGAAATAAGGGCTGTTCAAAAATTCTAGTATGAATTCTAATGATATACTGCAAAAGATGAGAAAAACTTGAGGAAATAAGGACTGTTGAGATTAAAGAAATGTCACACCATAGACACTAATATCAAATCAGATTCTAAAAAATGCACCATGTAGTTGATGTCTACATGAAAAACAGCTACAAGGTGGGAGTAAAATAGAAGACAATTATTTATTAGAAAAATAGGCTCAAGTATGTCATTTTCAAACTCAGAAGTGTTATTTTCCTTATACAAGAAGTACCAACGAGTAATACAAGCAAAACATAAACTGAAATGTCACTCAAAAAAATTAACATGTACTCTGCAGTTCATGTTCTCAGTTTTTAAATAAACATATTCTGCAAATAACAAGAAAATAGACTCTTGAATTCATCAGATGAGTACCTCAAATGCAGACATAGAATTCAGTGAGCTTAAGAAAATTATAGAGAATTTCACATATTCCTACCAATTCTTAGTCCCTTAGTAAGATATGATCCAGTGGGAAAAGAAGAAACATACTTGTGAAAGCAAAGTAAACAATAATTTTGCCACACAATCTGAATATGTAGATCAAGAGCAAAAGTTCTAGGAACTGCACATTCAACTTTGTAATTCGAACATGTAGATCAAGAACAAAAGTTCTGGAAATTCATTCTACAAATTTGATTCCTTACCATGTTCTATAGCAACATTCAACTATTGCTTCTTATATAAGAGAAATGTAGACATCAGTTAACAAGCTACTTTCTTCAAGAATGATTTTTTCGAAACACCTCAATTCTATAATAATACAGAAATGTAATAATACGCAGGAATTCGAACAAGAACTGAAATCTACAACAAGCTAAGTACCTCTCAGCAAGAACAAGCAACACATGCAATGATTAATTGAACAAAAGAGGGGTGAATGGGGAAGATATACCCAGAAACACGATGTGGGTCTTTCTGTAGATCTGAGATGCAGTCCATGAGTTGTAATACTCTTGAAAGATTAAAGAACCGATTTGCTCTATGAAATACTCCATATATGAAATCACTGCTGGGGATTAGAGCTTGAGATGAAAACTTAGGCGATTTGTAGTTGAATCTGTTCCACTCTTGAGAGGAGATCTATCATTGATATGTAGTGGAACTTAAAAAACAGATGAGTAAGAAGATTACCTAGTTCGAAGTAGCTAAGCATAGGGAATTCTTGATGAATTTTTTCTGTTCATTCAACTTAGTGAAGAACAAAGTGAGCTGATTGTTGTTCTTTTCTATTCCGCCTGCGATTTTGTTGTTGTATTTGGACATCAATTTTGATTTTCTTTTTTCTTTCTATATTACTTAATAAAATTCCCTCTATTAAGTTACAATATATGAAGTGGGTTTTTTTTAAAAAAAGATATAAGGGTGAAAACTAAAATAAAAAATATGCCTGCGTTTTTGTTGCTCTTTTTGGACATCCATTTTTGTTTTCTCTTTTTCTTTCTATATTATTTATTAAAATTCCCTCTTCTAAGTTATAAATATATGTTAAGTGGGTTTTTTTTTAAAAAATTATAAGGGTAGAAAACTTAAATAAAAAATATTTCGTACTATTTTTTATCCTAATTTATTTGATATAGTTAATTTAATTGGACATGAATGAGTGAGATCCAACGTGGATACAATGTTGATAATGTTGAAAGATTTTTCATATAAAGAAATGTGTCAT
>NW_006239154.1:907922-908762 GCF_000226075.1 Solanum tuberosum
ATATATATATATATCAACTACTTTAATTAACTTTCCAATAAAATATATTTGTGTATCCATAAATTGTAGATATTTTGTGTTGACTAAATGAGTCATTTCTAATAGTTCGATAACATATTGGAGCTTTTCTCTAAATACAAATTAGGTCTAATAAAGATTTATAAGCTAATTTTTTTAAAGTTCGTACATGATATTAAATTAATATTAATAGTAATACACATATTTCAATAGACACGTTCATCACAATTGTAGACTTAAATCAAAAGAAAGAGGCCTCTACTAGTTCTTCGTACAACCTGAACATACCATCCCATTAGACCAGAAATGACCTTCCGGAGCTAACCGCACTGATGAAATTTTAATTCGAGCACCTTTACGAATTTTTTTTAACAAAGTCAAATTTTGGCTAAAATTTGAAAGATAAAACGTCTAACGGCACAGACAGAAAACGAAAGCCTCAAAAGTCAAACCAACCATACTATTAGACAAAAAATGACCTTCCCGAGCTAACTGCATTGACAAAAATTTCATTCGAGCATGTTTACCAAAACTATTGACTGAAGTCAAATTTTGGCCAAAACATAAACGATTTACGCCAAACGGCACAAACTGAAAATGAAAGCCTCAAAACCCGAACCAACAATCATATTAGACCAAAAAAGAAATTTCAAAGCTAAGCCCACTGACGGATTTCACATTTGAGCACCTTTAGCAAAAAAATTGACCAAACTCAAAATTTGGCCAAAAGTTAAAAGTTAAAAGGCCTACCGGCACAAACTGAAAAACAAAAACCAAACATCCTATTAGCCAAAAAAATGACCTTTCGAAAACAACTACGTT
>NW_006239154.1:908920-909560 GCF_000226075.1 Solanum tuberosum
CCTCAAAACCCGAACCAACCATCCTACTAGACCAAAAATGACCTTCCGAAGCTAACCGCACTGAANNNNTGAGCATGTTTACAAAAAATGTTAAGCAAAGTCAAATTTTGGCCAAAGATTAAAAGTTAAAACGCCTAACGACACAAACTAAAAATGAAAACCTCGAACCGGAACAAACCATCCTATTATACAAAAAGTGACATTCCGGACACAACTACGCTAATGGAATTCTCAATTGACCACGTTTACCAAATATATTGAACAAATTTAAATTTTGGCTAAAGCTTAAAAGTTAAAACAAACACCTAACGGTACAAACTGAAAATAAAAGCCTCAAAACCCGAACCAACAATCCTATTAGAACAAAAACAAAATTTCAAAGCCAACCGCACTGACAGATTTATCATTTGAGCACCTTTGCCAAAAAATTTGACCAAAGTCAAATTTTGGCCAAAAGTTAAAAGTTAAAAACGCCTAACGGCACAATCTGAAAATAAAAGCCTCAAAACCCAAACCAACCATCCTACTAGACCAAAAATGACCTTCTGAAGCTAACGATGCTGATGAAATTTTAATTTGAGCAAGTTTATCAAAAATATTGACCAAATTTAAATTTTGGCCAAAACTTAAAAGTTAAAAC
>NW_006239154.1:910091-910389 GCF_000226075.1 Solanum tuberosum
TGGAAGCCTCAAAACTTGAACCAACCATCCTATTGGATAAAAATGACCTTCTAAAGCTAACAACGCGATGAAATTCTCATCTGACCACATTTATAAAAAACGTCAAGCAAAATTAATTTTTTGTTCAAAAGTTAAAAGTTAAAATGCCTAACGGGACTAACTGAAAATGAAAACCTCGAAACCCGAACAAACCATTCTATTAGATAAAAAATGACGTTCCATAAAGCTAATCACACTATGGAATTCTAATCCGAGCACGTTTACCAAAAATATTGACCAAAGTCAAATTTTGGCTAAA
>NW_006239154.1:910577-913474 GCF_000226075.1 Solanum tuberosum
TTTTATCACAGTTGGTAATAGTTACTATCCAATTAAACATTCATGTGTAATATTACCAACTAAAAATTAATATGTTGGTAAATATTACCAATGGATTAATGATCGGTTGGTATATTACCAACTATTTTAATTATGTTAGTAATTTACAAACTACAATCTTTATTCGTCGGCAAAATTTCCAACTGATTAGTTATTTGTTGGCAAGTTTACCAACAAATTACATATCGTTACTAATTTACCAACACATTTATATTTGGTTGGTAATTTAGCAACAAAATATTGCCGTTGGTAAATGGTTTGTTAGTAATTCATTGGTAATTTGTTAATAAATTATATAAACAAATTTGTTGTCATATTTACCAACCGATATATACTTCGTTGGTAATATTACTAACAAAAGAAGTGCGTTAGTAATATTTCAATTGGTAATTCATTAATAAAAAGTTGCTAAATTTGGCGCTTTTTTTCCCGCCATATTTACCAACTAAAACATTTTGTTGGTAATATTTTGGTTGGTAATCTGTTAGAATTTCGTTGTTAAGTTTTCAAAAATAATTCGGTTAGAAATATGTTGGTAATTTGTTAGTAAAATACTAACCAACTGAAGTTGTTAGGAAAATCTGTTGGCAATTTGAGGTTTTTTTGTAGTGATTGTCCATTATAGTAAGTACATGCCACTACTTTATAATCATCACAAAATTTATCATATCTAAAACCATATATGACATAGATAACATCCCTCGAATTAGTTGTACAATGGGGTACTTTCTTGTACTTTCGAATGGATGGATTCCATAAACAAATTGTTTGACTAATCAACAAAAAATAACCCATTGACATGATTTATATAACGAATCCGTTGCGGTTTCTTCATGGGAAAATTAAAGTAAGATGCCTCCGTCGCATCAGACTCATAAAGTACAGACCTAAGAGACCAATCCTTAAGATTATCATCATCATAATCACACCACATGAGCCTATGGTGAGTGTTTTCCTTGTTATTAGCTGATAAGTTAAGATGAGACTTGATAAACTCGGGACTAGATATCAAATCAAGCCAAGATTTTGAAACGGAAGTGAATTTTAAGAGGGATTTAATCGGAAGCCTAGAGAGGATTTCCGTGATGAGCTTTAATGGAAGAGTAGGGATTCCCAAGATCGATTCTTTCATTGGAATTGATGAAAATCGAGAGAATGAAATTTATTGGTTGCAAATATTTTGAGAGTTTTACTTTTGCATGAAATACAAGAGTTTTATTGCGATTGTGGTAACCGTAAAAGTCAAAAAAGTCTTCTTTATATTTATTTTGAGAATTGAGAGGTCCTTACAATATTGAAAACCCTAATATTTATGAGAGCCATCTATATTTATTTCCCACATTCATTTATTTATTTCTCTATTAGTTACTTCTAAATTCAATAGACTAAAATAATAATGATAATTAAAGAAAATACTTACTATAGTTACTAGGGGTAATGTGGTAAAATCACAACTCATCCAAAAAAAAAATCACATCATTTTCCATTCACGTCTTTTAAACCCAACAACAGCTTCTTGATTCAATCAACAAAGTTGATAGAATACACTTGAATGCAGTGATCTCCCTGTTCATTATTGCATCTGTTGGATTCGTCGAGGATTTTTTTTTTGCCTTGTACGGATATTCTCATCATTCTCTGCTTCCATTTTTCCAGAAAACTAGTAATAGTCTGAATTCTCTATACTTATTTTTTATGTCTTGTACATCTTGCAGGAGCCAAACATTCAGGAAGGTCTCTTTATTGGCGCTTAAGTCTCATATATATATATTTGGAAATTGAGTTTTACAGATGATTATGTGGTTTGTGTATGCATATGCAGGTTTAATGTTCATGCACCACATGTTGTAGATGACCGTGTTCTAGTCAATGCTTATTATGCCTGGTGTGGAGTGCGAAATTGTAAGAAGTATATGATGTGGAGTGCGAAATTGTAAGAAGTATATGATGTGGTCTAGTCAATGCTTATTATGCCATGATGTGGAGTGCGAAATTGTAAGAAGTATATGATGTGGAGTGCGAAATTGTAAGAAGTATATGATGTGGAGTGCGAAATTGTAAGAAGTATATGATGTGGAGTGCGAAATTGTAAGAAGTATATGATGTGGAGTGCGAAATTGTAAGAAGTATATGATGTGGAGTGCGAAATTGTAAGAAGTATATGATGTGGAGTGCGAAATTGTAAGAAGTATATGATGTGGAGTGCGAAATTGTAAGAAGTATATGATGTGGAGTGCGAAATTGTAAGAAGTATATGATGTGGAGTGCGAAATTGTAAGAAGTATATGATGTGGAGTGCGAAATTGTAAGAAGTATATGATGTGGAGTGCGAAATTGTAAGAAGTATATGATGTGGAGTGCGAAATTGTAAGAAGTATATGATGTGGAGTGCGAAATTGTAAGAAGTATATGATGTGGAGTGCGAAATTGTAAGAAGTATATGATGTGGAGTGCGAAATTGTAAGAAGTATATGATGTGGAGTGCGAAATTGTAAGAAGTATATGATGTGGAGTGCGAAATTGTAAGAAGTATATGATGTGGAGTGCGAAATTGTAAGAAGTATATGATGTGGAGTGCGAAATTGTAAGAAGTATATGATGTGGAGTGCGAAATTGTAAGAAGTATATGATGTGGAGTGCGAAATTGTAAGAAGTATATGATGTGGAGTGCGAAATTGTAAGAAGTATATGATGTGGAGTGCGAAATTGTAAGAAGTATATGATGTGGAGTGCGAAATTGTAAGAAGTATATGATGTGGAGTGCGAAATTGTAAGAAGTATATGATGTGGTCTAGTCAATGCTTATTATGCCCGTTGGCTTGTACCTGCAGCTGTATTTAAACAAATTTTATTGGTTT
>NW_006239154.1:914912-919997 GCF_000226075.1 Solanum tuberosum
ATAAATATGAAGTAGCTATAAGAAATGAATTTAGTAGTATGACAACAGAAGTAGAAGAACAAAATAAAGAAAAAATCATAAACCGAAATCTAATGACAAAATTAGCAATATGTAATATGTGTTATATAGATGAATATACATGTGCATTTAGAGAATATTATTATAAAGGAACATATAACATAGAAGAAAGTAAAGAAATAAGAAAATTATATTTTACAAAATTACCGGAACCTTTTAATTCAAAAGTAATAAAAAGTTGGAATGAAGCAGAATTAACAGACACCTTAGGAGCTAGAATAAAATTCTTGCAACGATGGTTTATGGAACTATGTGAAAAACATAAAGAAGAAATAAAAATGGAAAAAATATTAGTAAAAAACTTGGCATGTTGCAAAAATAAAACAGCACCTCAATTTGGTTGTACGGATAAGTATTATAAAAATAGAAAGAAATATAATAAAAAATACAGATCAAAATATAAATATAAAAAACCAAGAAGAAGATATTATGTAAAAAACTACAAAACCAAAAGACCATATAGACCAAAAAGAAAACTAACGGAATGTACTTGTTATAATTGTGGAAAATTAGGACATATAGCTAGAGATTGTAAATTACCTAAAAATCCAAAGAAAAAACAAATATCAGAAATAATAATAGACGATGAAAAATATACGCAGATAGAATACATAGATTATGAATTAGAAAGTGAAGATAGTATATATGAAATATCAGAAAATGAAATGAATAATGATATAGAAATAGAATCAGATAATGAATTTTATAATATAACAAATGACTGAAGCAGATATACAAATAATAAATAAAGAAAAACATCAAGACGAAGAATCTTCAGAACAAAAAATAATATTTGATAATAATATATTTGAACAAATAAAAGGAAAAGAACTAGACCTAAGCATAGCAAAAATATTCGAAATACCAACAATAAGAAACTGGTTTAAACGACAAAAAGAAGAATATTATGTAGTAAGTCAAAGAGAACATATCATAGATTGCAAATACACTAAAGGTAAGGCCAAAATACCAATAATAAATAAACGAATAATAAATAAAGAAATACAAGATATTAAGGCTAAAAATCCAATTAAATATGTACATTTAGGAGGAACAGAAATACTAATAAAAGCATGTTTTAGAGAAGGAATAGATACACCCATAGAAATATACTTAGCGGATGATAGAATCATACAACCCATAGAAAAAAGTATAATAAGTGCAGTAAAAGGTAACCTCATATACCAAAAATTTAAATTTATAATAAGTGCTAACTACTCCGTAGCAATAAATGACAGAAATATAGATAAATCATTAGTATTATATTGGAAAATGTCAGGAATAGAACTAGCCCCGGGAAGTAAAATATTTACCGCTAGATGTAAAAATTTATATGTTTTAACAACAAAACATAAAATAACAGCAAAAAATAAAATAAATAAAATAAAAATAGAAGATCCTTTTGAAAGAATAGTCACAGTCATAGATAAAAATGATTATAGTTATAATGAGATTGATATAGAAGAAGATTTAGAAATAGTAAAAGAAAGATTAAGCACATCAAAAAGAATAAATTGTGATATACCACAAATATCATCAAAAATGAGTACCTCAAGAAGAACAGATAAAACTCCATAAAAATCAATGGAGGATGAGATAAAACCACATCATTATTGCATAACGGGAATAATGGAACAACGGAAATATTTAATATTAATAGATACAGGACGAGAAGAAAACTATATTACAAGAGAATTAGTAACGGAAGATGAAATAATAACTACTGAGCAATCATGCCCCGAATTACCAAAGGCATTAATGTATACCGAAGAAACTACAGAAAAGGAAATAATCATTGGAGGAATACCAATAGTAATAAAATTTAAAATATATCAAGGAGATGAAAATATAACTTTAGGAATAAAATGGTTAGAACAAGTTAAACCATATAATCTAGAAGACAAACAATTAACAATAAATTATGAAAATACAAGAGTAATAATAAAAAGAACTTTAGTAGGATAAAAATATGAAAATATATATACTTGCAAAGATAATAATAGAGGGATATTACAACAGATATTATACACCAATGATAGATACGGGAGCAGAAGCTAATATATGTAAATACAATTGTTTACCGGAAGATAAATGGGAAAAATTAAAAACGCCAATAGTAGTAACGGGATTTAATAATGAAGGAAGCATGATCACATATAAGGCAAAAAATATAAAAATACAAATATGGGATAAAATATTAACTATAGAAGAAATATATAATTTTGAACTAACTACAAAAGATATGCTATTAGGAATGTCATTTTTAGAAAAATTATACCCACATATAATAACAAAAACACATTGGTGGTTCACAACACCATGTAAACAAAAAATAGGAGCTAAAAGAGTAAATAACAAAAAACGAAAGACAACAGAATGGATAAAAGGAAGTGAAAAAATTACACAAAAATTAGAAAATATAAAAGAAGAAGACCCTAAGATAGAATTAATTATATTCTCTATCGATAAAGTAAAAATAATCCAAGATAAGTTAGAATTATTATATAGTGAAGATCCTTTACAAGGATGGGAAAAACATAAAACAAAAGTAAAAATTGAGCTAATTGATAATAATAGTATAATAACTCAAAAACCATTAAAGTATAATTTTAATGATTTAACAGAATTTAAGATACATATAAATGAATTACTAGAAAAAGGATATATACAAGAAAGCAATAGTAAGCACACAAGCCCGGCATTTATCGTAAATAAACATAGTGAACAAAAAAGAGGAAAAAGTAGAATGGTTATTGATTATAGAAATTTAAATGCAAAGACTAAAACATATAATTATCCGATACCAAATAAAATACTAAAGATAAGACAAATACAAGGATATAATTATTTTAGCAAATTTGATTGTAAGTCAGGATTTTATCACTTAAAACTAGAAGAAGAATCTAAAAAACTAACAGCATTCACTGTACCACAAGGATTTTATGAATGGAATGTATTACCGTTTGGATATAAAAATGCACCAGGTAGATATCAACACTTTATGGACAATTACTTTAAACAAATAGAAAATTGTGTAGTGTACATTGATGATATATTATTATATTCCAAAACACAAGATGAACATATAAGTTATTAGAAAAATTTATACATATTATAGAATATTCAGACATAAGTCTAAGTAAAAAGAAAGCAGACATGATGAAAAATCAAATAGAATTCTTAGGAATACAAATAGATAAAAACGGAATAAAAATGCAAACACATATAGTACAAAAAATAATTAAACTCAAATGAACAACTAGATACGAAAAAGAAATTACAATCATTCCTAGGACTAGTAAATCAAGTAAGAGAATACATACCAAAATTAGCAGAAAAATTTAAAATAAAGAAAAGACATAGAATACCAGTTTGATAAAAAGGACCAAACACAAATACAAAAGTAAATTATTATGTAAGAACTTACCTAAAACTATATTTTCCGGATGAAAATAAAAAATTTACTTATATAGTAGAATCAGATGCCAGTGAAAAAAGTTATGGAGGAGTATTAAAATACATGTATGGAGAAGAAAAAATAGAACAGCATTGTAGATATTATTCAGGAACATTTACTAATGCAAAAATAAGATGGGAAATAAATAAGAAAGAATTATATTCGGTATATAAATGTTTATTATCATTTGAACCACATATTGTATATAATGAGTTTATTATAAGAACAGATAATACACAAGTAAAATGGTGGCTAACAAGAAAAATACAAGATTCGGTAACAACAAAAGAAATAAGGAAATTGATATTAAATATATTAAATTTTACATTTACAATTGAAGTAATAAAAACTTATAAGAATGTTATTACAGATTACCTATCACGGCAAAGCTACTCAGACTGAGACTGAGGAAGAAGATACAATTGAAAAGATACTCAAAGCTATTACTACACTTTGTACAAAAGTAGATAGTATGGACAACGAGATACAAAAGCTAAAGACTAAAAAAGATAATCTGAAGTCTAAAGTTAGTCAGCAGCATGACTATAAAAATGCGGAGCTAAGTCGATTGGAAGACTCTAAAAATCAAGAGATAAGAGGTGACTTTGGGAAACACCTTAAAACCCATAATGTTTGTTTAAATACAGCTGCAGGTACAAGCAAACAAGTTAGCGATAAACAACATAAAAATGTGAACTTAAACCTGCTATTTGAAAAACCATTTACCCAAAGGACACATAGACATATGTCAATAAAACCACAAACATCTACATACGCAAATAGTTTGAAAAACCAAACTGAGAAAAAGACATATAACTACATCACACGAACCTATATCGAAAATATACACAAAATCCAAACTTATTTAAACCTCAACCCCAGATCTATTACGAAGGAATCAAACCAGGATTATTTGGCTCAAAAGTTACAAGGATATAACAAGTTAATTGCACGGCCAAAAACTAACGCTAATCTAGTAAGAACATGTTACAACTACGGATTGTTGAATACCGTATACACATATGACGGAGAAGAAGTTAGTGGAATACCGAAACTACACAAAGCATTCGTCACATACAAAATAGTTACAAAAGGAAATTTATTTTACATAAAATTCTATACAGCACCAGCGGAGATATTATACGAGGAAATAAAACCTCCAATATAGGTTATCAAGATAGCACTAACTAAAGATATGATTATACCCGAGGACATCAGACAACAGGAAGAGATATGCAAAATAGAGATACCAAGTTTTTATGCCAACAAAAGAATAATTGGTATATCAACTATTATACAAGAGTTAGCAAACAATTATTTAAACGGAAATGCTATATGGAGTTATTACTCGAGAGATCAATTAATGATATATTCAAATTCAAGAGAACTACGAAGAGCAGATATGGATGAAGTCCAGAGATGGATCTTATCACTATTAAAACCAGAAGAACGACCTATGACAAGAGCACGAAAGGCATAATTTATTTCAACAGAGTTATTAACCGGATAATGCAAGTTAATCGGACAAAAATACCCTGATCACATATGTT
>NW_006239154.1:920145-924335 GCF_000226075.1 Solanum tuberosum
AAGATAGAGACGGAAGGAGATAAGGAAAAGAAGACACTTGTAAATTCTACTAGTCTTATTATTAAATGTAGTGTAAAATAGTCAATATGCATGTGCATATTAAGAGTAGGATGGACAAATGTAAAAAATAGTATGGGCAGGTATGGGCAAGTATGGACAAGTGTTGGACAAGTGTAAAGATAGTATGCGTAAGTGTAAGTAGTAGGAATAGTAGGTGTAAGTAGCACATTATTGTAAGTAGTGTATTACGTGAGAATTCCTTTCTATATAAGGGAAGGGATATGTAAATGATAAGGCAGGCACTGCCTAATATATAGAACTTTCTTTTCAAAAACTCTCTCAACTAAAAATTTAGTGTTTAGATAAATGGAGCAACAATCTGAAATCCAATCAGATATTTCAGATAGCATGAATAAGCAAGAAGCAAAGATATATTGTTCAAAAAATATGCGGAACTAATTTCATATATTCCTGAATATCATATATATGATTGAATAAATTTATGTTAGTTATTATGTATTAGAATTATTTGAATCATGATTTCTAGTTTATTAGCACACTGGAAACAGGGAGAAAACTTCTATACTATGCAATCCTAATGTTGAAAACGGTAGGCGAGGAAAGCCGTTTAGGGGAGTAAACAAAGTTGAGGCGCTGATAAGAAGGAAGTATCAGCTAAAGTACGATGCTAGTAGTGGCAGGAAAACATGATAAACAGATAATCTAGTTCATAATAATCTAATATGAATTTAATCGATTATGAATATGATAGGAAGGAATAATTGAAAACTCCCGCATAACAACGAACATGACTACATACATGCAAAATGAAATGATAAAAAACTACGAAACTTTAATCTTATATATACTTAAAGACATAGAAATAATTGAATTAAGAAAAATAATATGGGAAAAAATATTTAATGAGTACGAATCAGAAGATATATTAAATCAGCAATGGTATGAAATAGACCTACATAAATTAGACTGCAAAAGAATAGAATGGTATGATTTAGAAATAAATTCAGAGTAAAATTAACTACGAATATTTACAATATTGGATAGGATCTATGGAAGATATAAAACTTTTAGAACAATTAAAGGAAGAAAATTTATATATGTACCAAAGAACCCAAGATATGTTATATCTAAAATATATCATAAATAATATTAAAGAAATATTCAGATTAAAACAACTATCGGAAGAATATTACAACAAATATTATTACATTTTACCATGAATTCCACAACCCGAAAAATGGAGATATCAAGATTAAGACACTTAACAAAAAATATTATAATAAAAATGGTTAAAATAAATTACTCACCTACCACACTACCAACTACCACACTACCAGTTCTATGAATACCTCAACTACCAATTCAGAGCTCGAAAAAATGGTATCAGAGTTATGGAGAATAAGAAACTAAGGAAGAAACATACTAGTAAGAAAGTTAAGTAAAAATAAAAAGAAAATTAAACAAATTATATCCGGAATATAAAAAATCTCAATATCACAAAAACTGATAACGACAAATTAGATCAATTAATAGATAATATATCTAAAATAGAATATAAATATATTCAATACTTAAAGAAACAATGAATAACAAGAATGAAGAATATAGACAAAAACTTAACGAAATAATTATAGCAAAAAGACAAGAATTGAGACATAGGCAAAATAGACTTAATAGTAATATATTTGCAGGAGTTTGTAAAAAATATATTCTCTATTCCTATGCGAGTCTATCTTTCAGAGAGAACCTACCTCTTCCACGGTACCCGCCATCGAACAAACTTATACTAATGAAAATGAAGTAAATATGTCTATTTTACATTGTTTTACTTACATAACTTTTTTCATTCCTAGTCTTTTTGTCTGTCTTCTTCTTCTCAATTACGAAGGAACCAAACCAGGATTATTTGACACAAAACTTACAAGGATATAATAAGTTAATTGCACGGCCAAAAACTAACGCTAATCTAGTAAAGAACATGTTACAACTACGGATTGTTGAATACCGTATACACATACGACGGAGAAGAAGTTTAGTGGAATACCGGAATTACACAAAGCATTCATCACATACAAAAAGAGTTACAAAAGGAAATTTATTTTACATAAAATTCTATACAAACACCAGCGGAGATATTATACGAGGAAATAAAACCTCCAATACAGGTTATCAAGATAGGACTAACTAAAGATATGATTATACCCGAGGACATCGGACAACAAGAAGAGATATGCAAAATAGAGATACCAAGTTTTTATGCCAATAAAAGATTAATTGGTATAATCAACTATTATACAAGAGTTAGCAAATAATTATTTAAACGGAAATGCTATATGGAGTTATTACTCGAGATATCAATTAATGATATATTCAAATTCAAGAGAACTACGAAGAGCAGATATGGATGAAGTTCAACGATGGATCATATCACTATTAAAACCAGAAGAACGACCTATGACAAGAGCACGAAAGGCAGAATTTATTTCTACAGAGTTATTAACCAAATATTGCAAGTTAATCGAACAAAAATACCCTGATCACATATGTTCGAAATGTAACGGAGAAGATAATATAATTCTAGAAGTCCAGCTGGAATGATCTAATAAGATAAAGACGGAAGAAGATAAAAAGAAGACAAGAAAAAGAAGATAGAGACGGAAGGAGATAAGGAAAAGAAGACACTTGTAAATTCTACTAGTCTTATTATTAAATGTAGTGTAAAATAGTCAATAAAGTAGGTAGTGTGCATGTGCATATTTAAAGTAGAATGGACAAATGTAAAAAATATTATGGGCAGGTATGGACAAGTGTTGGACAAGTGTAAAGATAGTATGGGTAAGTGTAAGTAGTAGGAATAGTAGGTGTAAGTAGCACATTATTGTAAGTAGTGTAGTACGTGAAGATTCCTTTCTATATTAGGGAAGGGATATGTAAATGATAAGGCATGCAATGCCTAATATATAGAACTCTTTTTTCAAAAACTCTCTCAACTAAAAAATTAGTATTTAGATAAATGGAGCAACAATCTGAAATCCAATAAGATATTTCAGATAGCATGAATAAGCAAGAAGCAAAGGTATATTGTTCAAAAAATATGCGGAACTAATTTCATATATTCCTGAATATCATATATATGATTGAATAAATTTATGTTAGTTATTATGTATTAGAATTATTTGAATCATGATTTCTAGTTTATTAGCACACTGGAAACAGGGAGAAAACTTCTATACTATGCCATCCTAATGTTGAAACCGGTAGGTAAGGAAAGCCGTTTAGGGGAGTAAACAAAGTTGAGGCGCTGATAAGAGGGAAGTATCAGCTAAAGTACGATGCTAGTAGTGACAGGAAAACATGATAAACAGATAATCTAGTTCATAATAATCTAATATGAATTTAATCGATTATGAATATGATAGGAAGGAATAATTGAAAAATCCCGCATAACAACGAACATGACTACATACATGCATAATGAAATGATAAAAAACTACGAAACTTTAATCTTGTATATACTTAAAGACATAGAAATAATTGAATTAAGAAAGATAATATGGGAAAAAATATTTAATGAGTACGAATCAGAAAATGTATTAAATCAGCAATGGTATGAAATAGACCTACATAAATTAGACTGCGAAAGAATAGAATGGTATGATATAGAAATAAATTCAGATTAAAATGAACTACGAATATTTATAATATTGGATAGAATCTATGGAAGATGTAAAACTATTAGAACAATTAATGGAAGAAAATTTATTTATGTACCAAAGAACCCAAGATATGTTATATCTAAAATATATCATAAATAATATTAAAGAAATATTCAGATTAAAACAACTATCAGAAGAATATTACAATAAATATTATTACATTTTACCATGAATTCCACAACCCAAAATGTGGAGATATCAAGATTAAGACACTTAACAAAAAATATTATAATAAAGATGGTTAAAATAAATTACTCATCTACCACACTACCAACTACCACTTCTATGAATACCTCAACTACCAATTCCGCATCAAAAAAATGGTATCAGAGTTATGGAGAATAAGAAACTAAGGAAGAAACATACTAGTAGAAAGTTAAACAAAATAAGAAGAAAATTAAACAAACTATATCCGAAATATAAAAAACTTAATATCACAAAAATTGATAACGA
>NW_006239154.1:924428-925003 GCF_000226075.1 Solanum tuberosum
AAATATATTCAATACTTAAAGAAACAATGAATAACAAGAATGAAGAATATAGACAAAAACTTAACGAAATAATTATAGCAAAAAGACAAGAATTGAGACATAGGCAAAATAGAATTAATAGTAATATATTTGCAGGAATTTGTAAAAAATCTATTCTCTATTCCTATCCGAGTCTATCTTTCAGAGAGAACCTACCCCTTCCACGGTACCCGCCTTCAAACAAACTTATACTAATGAAAATGAAGTAAATATGTCTATTTTACATTATTTTACTTACATAACTTTTTTCCTTCCTTATCTTTTTGTCTGTCTTCTTCTCAATTACGAAGGAACCAAACCAGGATTATTTGACACAAAAGTTACAAGGATATAACAAGTTAATTTCACGGCCAAAAACTAACGCTATTCTTGTAAGAACATGTTACAACTACAGATTGTTAAATACTGTATACACATACGACGGAGAAGAAGTTAGTGGAATACCGGAACTACACAAAGCATTCGTCACATACAAAAGAGTTACAAAAGGAAATTTATTTTACATAAAATTCTATACAGCACCAGCGGAGATATTA
>NW_006239154.1:925491-965491 GCF_000226075.1 Solanum tuberosum
CATATGTTCAAAATGTAACGGAGAAGATAATATAATTTCAGATGTCCAGCTGAAATGATCTAATAAGATAAAGACAGAAGAAGATAAGAAGAAGACAAGAAAAGCAAGATAGAGACGGAAGGAGATAAGGAAAAGAAGACACTTGTAAATTCTACTAGTCTTATTATTAAATTTAGTGTAAAATAGTCAATAAAGTAGGTAGTGTGCATGTGCATATTAAAAGTAGGATGGACAAATGTAAAAAATAGTATGGGTAGGTATGGACAAGTGTTGGACAAGTGTAAAAGTATGGGTAAGTGTAAGTAGTAGGAATAGTAGGTGTAAGTAGCACATTATTGTAAGTAGTGTAGTACGTGAGAATTCCTTTCTATATAAGGGAAGGGATATGTAAATGATAAGGCAGGCAATGCCTAATATATAGAACTCTCTTTTCAAAAAACTCTCTCAACTAAAAAATTAGTATTTAGATAAATGGAGCAACAATCTGAAATCCAATCAGATATTTTAGATAGCATGAATAAGCAAAAAGCAAAGGTATATTGTTCAAAAAATATCCAGGTCTTTTGCCTCGGTTTAGACTCATTAAATAAAGAGCTAAGACTACAAGCTCTAAAGCTATATTAGGACTTACACTCATCATAATTTGGGGTGATAAATTATTTAAATTGACAACTATTTTTGAATAAATATTTTTTATGTATACATCACAACTAACAAGGAACGGATGAAGTATCTATTATCTACTTTTTACCAAGCACCAATAGGGTTAAGTTGTATATATAGCAACCACGACTCGTGTCATCGTATACATGGTAACTTTGAAGCTATGTATGCTCAAGGGCCTTAACTGTATCATTCGTATATACAGTAACTCCTAACTGATGGTTAACCTGATTAACAACAAAATGCATGGCCCTTGGCAGATTACGGACAATATTGATCAATTCTCTTTTGTTCATATTTATAGGGAAGGAAATATGGTGGCTATCAACTGGCTAATTTTGCGGTGAGACAGAGAAGTTATGCTATTTTTTAATCTATTATGAGTGGAGTTATTAAAAAATGAAACGGAAAATGGGAATGCACGAAAAAGAGAGTTTCATTGCTGAAGTTAATGATCTATGAACATCCTGAAGTTAATACAAGAAAAACAGAGTTTTTGAAGTTAATAAAAGCAATGGACTGATCTATAGAGCTTTTAAAAGGATGCTTTATGGTTCTATATGCAACTTAACTTCCCTTTTCAACACACAACATACCTACTTGAGGCCTTAAAATGAAACTATAATAGTAAAGTCACATGAACTGAAGAGAAAAATAGAACACCGAATGTAGTGTCTCCGTGCAATGATATTTCAAATTTGAACATATTTGACAAAGTTCTTAAATATCTAGAATCTAGCCTGAAAAATGAAACAGTGCATTTCGAATAAAGTGACTGCATCTCCAATCCAATAAAAAATAAAATGTGTCCCTAGAAAGAGCCAGCTTTCCACTTTCGAACTCTACAAGATACCAGTTCTGATTTTTCCAATCAAATTTGTAGGTTGTTACTTCTTGTAATTTATCACACAAAGTCTTGCTTGCATGACTCGAAGTCCTCATATTCATAAAACGATCCATAAAACATGAAATCATTTTATTAGTTGTGTAAAGGATGACTTTTCTAGGATGGCAATTCCATTGCAAATTCGCATCCACAAAAGTCTTAGGAATTTGATCTCCTATATATGTTAGGAAAAGCTATAATTGTATAGTAATCAGAAAATATATTCTTTCTTAGAATAGGACTGATTTACAGAATATACATTTATAACCATATATACTCCTTCCTAAAATAGAACTCTAACCCTCCAATTGTATAGCTATAAATATTTTCTTTCTACTGTATCATTGATGAATAGAGAAAACTATTTTTTAGAATATCTTTTGTCTCTCTAGCGTGGTATCAAGAGACATCATTTAAAAAAAAATCCGTGTTCTTTGCTTTCTCTACACAGGTACCTTGTTACCTTCCTGCGTTCCTCTTGTCTCTTTGTTTTCTATACACAGGCATCTGTCCCTTTTTTTTATCTCTTTCTCTCTTGTATTTTGTCTCCTCAATGAATTCACAATCATCCTCGCACGATTTGCTCTCCACAAAATTGGATGGTTCCACTTTTCTCTATGGTAATTCCACTTTGGAATTTTTGTTCAAGGAAAGGGCCTTTTTGGGTGGTTAGATAGTTATGTTGGTCTGCCAACAGATATAAAAAGAGTTGGATCGCTGGAATTTGAAAAATGCAAAGGTAATCGCTTGGATGTTGAATTCGGTACATGTTAGCATTGCTATGGGATTTAGACCATTTAGTTCAGATTCAGATATGTGGCTCTACCTGTGTAACGTCTACCAACAAAGCAATCTAGCACGAGAGTTTGAAGTGGAACGCAACATTGCTGAATATATACAAGGGGACAAGAATGTTCATTCCCTTTATGCTGGCTTGCAACTACTTTGGTCAGAACAGGATCAAATTTATGGGTGAAATATGTCTACCGCAAGGCTTAAGGAAATGTTGGGAGAACGACAAAGGACAAGGATGGTACAGTTCTTAATGAAACTCCGGCCTGAATTCAAGTCGATTCGTGGCAGTTTGTTGAACAGATAAGTCACACTTGGTCTTGATGTTGTGTTGGAAGCCGTCTTGCGTGAAGAGACCAGGCTTGGAACTCAGGCGGCCATGGAGTCGATGCCATTACCCACTGTTGCATTACTTCAACAAAAATCAACTATTGGTACTTCATCAGGAAATGCTAAGAGAAGTGTCCAGTGCTATGAGTGCAACGACTTTGGTCACATAGCAGCCAATTGTCCTAAGGAGAAAAAAATTTGTGCTTACTGTAAGATTACTGGCCATCATATTTTGGATTGTCGTCGTCGTCCAAATTGTTCACGACTTGCTGACCAAGCATACGAGACGAATGTCACTAAATCGGCTGGTTCCTTCCGTTCTGGACATGATCTTGAAAGGCTGATTCGAGATTCTATAGCAGCTGCCCTTCCCGGAGCCATCTCAAGTGCACTCTCGGCATCCTCAGGTACAAGTAATTCTATTAAAACTACTTGGCATCTAGATTCGGGCGCTTCTAATCATAGGACCGGAGATCTGTCCCAATTTTCTTCATTGTATGATGATGTTTCTAAACATGTTATTCATACGGCAAACGGGCATACATTTCCCGCTTCGGGTATTGGTTTTGTTGAAAATTTATCTAACGTTCTTTATGTACCTAATTTGAAGGCTAATTTGGTTTCGGTAGGTCAGCTAGTTGATCAGAATTGTGTTGTAAAATTCTCACCCAATGATTGTGTTGTTCAGAATCTGAAAACCGGGATGACCATGGCCAAGAGGCGTAGAGTTGGCAGAATGTTTCTTCTAGAGTCGGATCATCATCATTTGCATAATTGTTTTCTTTCAGTTTCTGCCGCAGATGTTACTCGCTCGAATAAGTTGCTCACTCTTTGGCATAATAGGATGGGTCATCCTCATTCCTCTCGACTTCAGCACATGCTCAAATCATGTATTCCAGCAACACATGGCATTCAGTCAAGTCTCCCTTTGACATGTTCTAATTGTGCCTGTTCGAAAAGTCACAAGCTCCCTTTTCCATCTAGTGCATCTTCTTATGACGATTTGTTTGATTTGGTGCATAGTGATGTTTGGGGTCCTTCTACTACTATGTCAAGGATGGGATATAAGTAATTTGTGTTATATACTGATCATGTATCTAGATACACATGGGTGTTTTTTATTCGAAATAAATCTGAGGTTTCGACTCTTATTATGAATTTTGGTGAGTATGTGTATATACATAAAACTATAAAAATATTTCGTTCTAATTCTGGAGGAGAGTACACTAAGAATAATCTTGTTGAGTTTTTCAAAAACAAAGGAATTATTTATCAACGCACTTGTCCTCTTACTCTGGAACAAAATGGATTCGTAGAAAGGAAGAATCGGCATGTTTTGGAAACTACATTGGCTTTGTTGGGCACATCTAATATGCCTAAGAGTTTTTGGCCTGAAGCAGTACATACTTCTGTATATTTGATTAATAGACAAACTTCCCCAGTCATTGCTAATGAGACATCGTACTTCAAATTATTTCATAACAAGCCCGATTATTCTCATTTGCGTGTTTTTGGTTGTGTTTGCTTTGTCCATCTTCTAGCACATGAATGACAAAAGCATTCAACAAAGGTAGCACAATGTATTTTGTGGGATACAGTGACACACAAAAGGGGTATCTATGTTATGATGCATCTCGTCGCCAGCTTCGTGTATCTAGACGTGTTATTTTATTTAGGGATAATTTTCTTACAAACACAATTCTAAACATGCTTCAGAATCTGTTTCCTTTTTGTATAAATTTGATGATGATGTGGTAGTTACTGATCCTCCGGAGCAGCCCATGAACTATGATCATGATGATCTCCAGCAGTCTTGTTCTTCGGTTATTGACTCTACATATGCATCCGCATCTTCCGAAGAGGAATCGTCTTATCCAGTTACTCCCCCATGCCGATCTAGTCGGACAGATCGCCATGCTCCTGAACGGCTCGGTTATTCTCCAAGGAAATTTGGTAAGTCTTATGCCATGCATACCACACTACATTATGTTGATGTACCAACATCTTAATCTCAGGCTTCTACACAAACTTGTTGGAAAGAGTCAATGCCACAAGAGCTTCTTGCATTGAATGAAAATTCTACCTGGGAATTTGTTGATAAACCAATAGTTGGAGTTCTCATTGGAAGTAAGTGGGTGTATTCCATTAAACTTAAGGCAGATGGTACAATTGATCACTACCAAGCTCGATTAGTTGCTCAAGGGTACAAACAGGAGTATGAGGTGGATTATGAGGAGACTTTTGCACCTGTTGCTAAGATGAAAACGGTACAGCCATTATTAGTTGTGGCTTCAATGAAAGGCTGGACCTTACATCAGATGGATGTGAAAAATGCATTTCTCTATGGCGATCTAGAAGAAGTGGTGTTTATGAAACCACCACCTCGGTGTATTCTGCCAAGACCAAATGCAGTTTGTCGTCTTCAAAAACCTCTTTACGGCTTAAAACTGGCTCCCCAAGCTTGGTTTGACAAATTTCAATCCACAATTCAAACTGCGGGCTTCTCTCAGAGTTCTTCAGACCATTCTTTGTTTCTTCATACTTCTCCAGTAGGTATCACAATACTTCTCATCTATGTTGATGATATCATTATCTCAAGAAATGATCCAGAGAATATTACTAAGTTGAAAGAATTCTTGCATATCTTATTTAAGATAAAGGACTTGGGACGACTGACATACTTTCTTGGACTTGAGGTTCTATACTTGCCTACTGGGATCATGCTTACACAACAAAAGTATGCTCATGATCTTGTTGCAAGGGCTGGTCTTACTGATGACAAGGTTGTGTACACCCCAATGGAGATTAATACGAAGTACAAGGAGGTTGATGGAGAACCATTCAATGATCCAACATTGTATCGGAAGTTGGTGGGATCATTAGTTTATCTCACTATGACAAGGCCAAACATCTCATATGCAGTACAAGTTCTAAGTCAGTTTGTGGTTAATCCTTACCGTATACATCACACTGTATTACTTCGTGTCATTCGATATGTTTGTGGTTCTATTAGTCAAGGTGTTCTTTTCCGTTCTGATTCTTCTATACATCTTGAAGAATATATTGATGCCGATTGGGCTGGTTGTCCTAATTCTCGTCACTATGTTACTGGTTGGTGCATGTTTCTTGGCATATCCTTGATATCTTGGAAATGTAAGAAATAGTCCCGTACATCTAAATCATCTACAGAGGCTGAGTATCATGCTATGTCGGCAGCAAGTTCAAAAATTGTTTGGCTACGACAGCTATTATCTGAGCTCAGTGTCGCTATTACATCTCCTACAATGCTACATGTTGATAACACTAGTGTGATTAAAATAGCCACAAACCCGGTGCAGCACGAAAACACAAAGCATATAGAGGTGGACTGCCATTACATTCGAGAATTGGTTATCGATCGTCTCATCACTCTATAATACATTCCTTCTCATGATCAACTTGCTGGTTTGTTTACAAAGGCAATGACATGAGTGCGACATCAATATCTTATCTCCAAATTGCTACTTTGTGATCACCGGTATCAATTTGAGGGGGGATGTTAGGAAAAACTATAATTGTATAGTAATAAGAAAATATATTCTTTCTTAGAATAGGACTGATTTACAGAATATACATTTATAACCATATATACTCCTTCCTAGAATAGAACTCTAACCCTCCAATTGTATAGCTATAAATATTTGTTTTCTACTGTATCATTGATGAATAGAGAAAACTATTTTTCAGAATATCTTTTGTCTCTCTAGCAATATACTCTAGTGATACCAAATTTGGAGCATTGATAATATCCAACATAGGGTACGCTTCCCCAGCGTCTAAAAAGTACAAGTGTTCAAGAGTTGGGGCGTCAATTTTAACACGCTGGTTTCTAAATGTCTTAATAGTAACTGACTTGATCCTTTGAAGATTCAACAACTCAATCTTTTCCAACCCATAACAATACTCAAGGACGAGATTGACAATCAAACAACATCTATTAAGAACATCTATTATGTTATCGTCTAAACTTATAGAAGAAAGTGAAAACTTTCTCAATGAATTGTAGTTCGCCACACCACCACTAGATAACGAAACGTGCTTCAAATTAAAACCCCTCAGAACCAATTCTCTTAAAGATTTCACTGCCAAGATTGTGAAAATAGGTAAGGTGTATGATGTATACCGAGGAACTCCAAATACGATATCTTTTGCACCAAATACGATATCGTTTACACTGTTCTGAAGTGCAATGTGAAGCCACTTATCAAACAAAGGGAAAACTTCATCAGAATAACTAGAATCTGATAATTCAAACTTTTCTATAGGGATTTTTCCATCCCGATATCTCTCTATGATGCTATCCACTTTTTTCATATTACCATTAAGATAATCAACTCTGAATTAAAAATTGGGATGAGTCGACCAGGCTTGTAGCCATGTTTTGGAGAGAATGCTCATCTTGGTTTCTTCTTTGAAACTGAGAAAACAGAGTATTTTGTGAATGAGACAATCAGACAATATGTCAGATGTGGCTTTCATCATGATTAGTTAGTTGATATCTCTGGAAAAATTATTAGGGTTTTTCATATTAGGTGATTCTTGAATTTATAGCTTCGTTAAAATATATTTCAAACGTTTGCATAATTTATTCTCTTTTTCTTAATTGCTTGCACATGTCCCCTGATTTTCCCAATTGACACATATTATAGGGAAAAAGGGTCTCTAATGTACCCTAAACTTTGAGATTTATAACTAATATACCCTGTATTATAAAAATAACTCATATATATCCCTAGTGTTACACATCCGTTTTAGCTTGGTTACCAAACAGTGCAAAACAGTCACTTGTAATTGAATACCCTGTGCCTACCGTTCCTGCATCCTATCGTTCCTCCAATATCATTTGTGCAGTCCAGAGGAGATTTGTGAGATCAATGCTATTTTCTTCCCTAACAAGATCAACAACAGGTGCAGAATTTGAACAAGCAACATACCTGGTGGCTTCTGGTTCATGTCCCTTCACCAAAATTTAATAAGTCCAACAGTATAATGAAAACGGTATATTTGAACCAAAAGTAGAACGAGAGGGGTATATCTCTTGCTTTCCTGATTGAATTTGTAGGCTTTTATACTTTTACTTATTATAGTTGACTAAGCCAAGACTTGCTTCCATGAGAAGTAGAATGACTCGAATTCTTCATATACATTAATCGATCAATGAAACAACATTAGAGTAAAAGTGAAACAACAATAGTTGACATATTGCATGAACCTTTTATTCACAAAATACTCTGTTATCTTAATTATATAGAAGCAACACAGATGAGAATTCTCTCCAAAATATGGCTACAGGCCTAGTTGACTCATCCCAACTTGAAATTCGCAGTTCGTTCTACTCATGAAAATATCAAAATAGTGGATAAAATTATGGAGAGATACAGGGATGAGAAAATCTCAATTGATAAGTTTGAATTTCTCAATTTTGCAAGATCTGAGGCTGATCTGTCCCCTTTTATTGATAAGTGCCTTGGTATTGCTCTTCAGAATGGTGTAAAAGATAAAGTCTATAAAAATTATACATATCTTTCATCATACCCTTTCCCTATTTTTTAATTCCGGTCTTCAAACTCTTTAAGAGAACTGGTCTTGACTGAGTGTGATCCTTCATTATCTGCTAGTCATGTGGCGATTTGTCATTCTTTGAGAAAGCTTTCTTCATCCCAGGATACTCAACATATCATCAACAATCAAAATGATTATATGTTTCATCAACCGATTAATGTATATGAAGAATTCGATTCATTCTACTTCTCATGGAAGCAAGCCTCAACTTAGTCAATTAAAAGAAGTAAAAGCTTAGAAATTTGATGGGAAGAATGAGAGCTGGCATCTTGTGGAACTCAGAAGCGGGGAGCTGAAAACAGGGGACCTTTTCAAATTGAATGCAATAGAATTCACAAACATTTGGCAATTCCTCAACGACATTATATTTAAATCTAAAACATCCTGCATATGAACACGGTCTTGGATATACCCTAAACTTTGTGATTTATAACTGATATACCCTTTATTATAAAAATAACTCATATATACCCCATCGTTACATAATTAACCCATATATACACTATATCATAATCCAAGTATAAAACTCCTTCTATCAATTTATTTTGGTACGCAAGATAAGGTTAGATATCTAGGATTAAATTACCGTATAAATTTTTTATCCCGACATAATCTTAGAATTATTATTAAGTATTATATTGAGGCTCTAGAGGATATGTTGAGGACATGTGTTTTCAATTTCAAGGGTAATTGGGATGATCACTTAGCTCTCATTGAGTTTGCTTACAACAACAGTTATCACTCTAGAATCCAGATGGCTCCTTATAAGGCTCTCTATGAGAGAAGATGTAGATCTCCTATTGGTTGGTGTGAGGTTGGTGAAGCTGGGTTGATAGGATCGGACTTGGTTCATCAAGCTATGTAGAAAGTGAAGATCATTCAAGAAAGGTTGAAAACAACGCAAAGTCGTCAAAAATCTTATATCGATGTTAGGAGAAGAGACTTGGAGTTTGAGGTGGATGATTAAGTTTACTTGAAAGTGTCACTCGGGTGTTATGAGATGTGATAAGAAAGAGAAGCTTAGTCCCCAGTATATTGGTCCTTACAAGATATCCAAGAGGATTGGCAATGTAGCCTATGAGTTGGAGCTACCATTAGAGTTAACAGCAGTCCATTCGGTGTTTCACATTTCCATGTTGAAGAAGTATATAGGCGATCCTTTACTTATTATACCTACTGAAAATATTGGTATTAAGGACAATATATCTTATGAGGAGATACCCGTTGAAATACTTGATCGTCAGTTTCGCAAGTTGAGAACCAATGAGGCTGCATCAGCCAAGGTCCTATGGAGGAATCAGTTTGTTGAAGAAGCTACTTGGGAGGCTGAGGAGGATATGAAGAATAGATACACACATCTCTTCTCTTCCAGAGAAATTCCATACTAAGGTAATGACTTTTTGTAAAACACTTTTTAAGTTGATATGCTATGTTATGTTAAATTGTGTGTTGGTGTTTGACCTGGGTGTTAGATGTTTCCACCCTTAGTTCTAATTAGAGTGATCACATTTGAGGACAAATGTTCCCAAGGGGGAGATATTGTAACACCTCGATCTTAGAAAAAGCTATTTTTAGAAAGAACTAAATTGGAAAGAGTTAATTTGAGTTTTGGGTCAACTCCAAACGACCATAAATTTCAGTACATGATGATTAAGGTGTCCCATAAGGTATTAAATGAAAGGTTTCTGATTCCTCTATCCAATGCCACGAGTTTGCTAAGTTTCGAGTCCGGATGAGGGAGATATGCCCGTTTGAGTTCAGCCTGTCCAATTAAGGAAAGTTCATCCGAATTAAAGAGGGGTATTTTGGTATTTTCCTTACCCCATTATCTTTAAACATTTTTAGTAATATTTTAGGGGTCTAAACTGACGTAGATCAGTTTTCACAATTCTAAAATATGCTTAGGGTTTTAGAGAAAAGTTTAGGAGGAAGAAGAAAGGAGAATATTCGAGCGTTCAAGGTTTTCTTGCAAATCGTCGAGGGATTTTGCCAAGAATTTGATCCTAGCGAGGTATTTAAGTTTTCATAGTGATGAGTTCATTCACACACACTCCAATCATGAGTTTCTTTTGCGAATTTCATCCATAAGATTGGGTATATTGAGTTCTTGATGATTCTCTTGAAGTTTGTGTTTTATTCTGTGATATGAGGTTTCGTTGAGTTCTTGCAATGAGGATCTTGTGGTTCAGTATTGTTTGTGAGTAATTTAGAGTGGATTTCGTTGTAATTATGTTGGGTCTAAGAATCTAAAAGAGTTTGAGGGAAACCATTCGATTCTAGGGGAGTTAGAGATGAAATTGAAGCAAGCAAATTCATCAAAACCTGGGTATAGGGATGGGGCGTCGTGCCACTCAGATCGCCCCAAACCACTTTCTGTAGCTTAGGGGTTGGCGCCCTGCGCCACTCAGTATGCCAGGTCCCTACCCTACCGTCCTTCTTTCCGTGTGCATTCCCTCGAATCGTACCTATGTTATCTACTTGATATCCCTACTTAAAATCTTCATTAAACCTTGAGAGATCATGCATATCCAAGTCATAGCTCTTGAATTCATAATTCAAATTCAAGATAGAGTTAAGAGTAAAGTTCGAGGAAGTTCTTTGAGTCAATTGAGAAGTCTTTTTGCAAAACTTTTAAACTTGTTTTAAGACCTGAGTACTTGAGTATGAGGATAAAGAGAGTTGAGTTTCATTTTTCAAAATGAATATATGGGAACTAAGTATTCCCAAGAGTAAATGTTTTTACATTTAAAATCAGAGGAAACATCGATTTCCAAATGAGTTCATGAGGAGTTTTTGAGTATAATCTCTTTAAAGAGAACCTTTTGAGTAATAATCTCAAAGTTTGAGGACGAGGAAATGTTTTTAAACATATGAGCATGAGTTATATTATTGGGAGTAGTATTGAGCACCGATATGGGGACGAGTTTAGACAACTCAAAGTCCCCATAAACCATGTATTCCAACGTGGGTAGAAAGGGTCATACTTTTTCGATGATTCCTTATTGATTTTTAAGCATAGCTTAGTGGATCTACTTAGTTGACAATGTCTTATACTCCGGCAAGGTATAGGACAATTTTGGAAGTATGGCGAGACGTTGTATCATCACATAGCTCATAGTGATGGTTGTCGGTTAGAGAATCTCCTAAATAAGAGTAAAAGAGTTATTATTGTATTTTTAAATAAATTTAGTTACTATCTACTGTTTTAAAAACTTTCTTTATAATGCATCTTTGTTGTTGCTTTTATTTTGAACTGTGTTAAGTAATTCTGAGTTTGAGTATCCTTGAGTTGAGTTGAGTTGAGATGAGGTGAGTACGTTCTTCATTGTTATTAGTTCAAGATTATGTCTGTGCTTTAGAGTTCCCCTTGCATGCTCGTACATTTCATGTACTGACGTCATTTAGCCTACATGTTTTATGATGCAGATACAGGAGTTCAGGGTCATCAACAGACGTACCGTTGATACAACATGCAGTTCTAGAGTTGCTTTGGTGATTCTCCTTGCTTCCGGAGGATTCCCATTTACTTTTAGTTTTGTTAGGATATCATGGGTCTTGTCCCGACCTCCATCATTGTCATTAGAGGCTTCATAGATAGTAGTGTTTTGAGTAGTCATTTCCATTTCTTTTGTTAAATGTTTAAGACTTGAGTTAAACAATTATGTTATTGAACATTTCAGACTATATTGAGCTAAATTAATTTTAGTAATGATGTCTTTATGAGTTAAGTTATATTTGAGGTTTCTTTATTCTTGAGTAAGTCTTCTGCTAAGAGTTGAGCCAGGCCAAGGGTTCGCTTGGGGCCAGCAATGGTTCTTGAGTGCCGACCACGTCTAGGGTGTAGGCTAGGGGAGTGACAGTGTCTATGACAATTCTTTGTGGGATTGAAAATGTCACTATCCTTTCCTTCTAGACTAGGCCAAAATGGTGAATTTTAAAGCTTTATTCTTAGTAAATTCAATGATTGAAATTTCTATAATGTCAGTCATTCTAACTATTTTTGGTTTTGAATGGATTGTTGTCACCTTTATCACGTTTTGAATGAATAGTTTATTTTATTTTATTTTATTTTGTATGGTTAATACCTAAATAGCCGAACCAAATCGATAACAGCTAAACCGATAAATGTATATTATATTTGATTTGGTTTGGTTTTGATAATTTTAAAATCAATTAATTTGGTGTGGTTTTGGTTTTTACCAATAAACGATTCAAACCTACCCGCGAACACCTCTACCTGAATTTATTCAGTATTTAATATTTCATATTTTATTTACTCTATTTGCATCGTAATGAAAGTGAGATATAGTTGGATATGAGAATTAAAAGAAATTCTATAGTTGAATGGAGTTTGGGTATTTATTCTACTTTAAATAAACAATACAAGATATGCTCTTCTCAAGGAATAATGACAGGTGGAATTGGAGATAAGATTGTTCGAGTATCTTGAAATATGTCCCCCTATCAAATTGAGAGGCCTATTATTACGATCCAAAAGTTGAGGTTATGATGGCACACACTCCAACCCTCCCAACCCCCGAAAAAAGTGTGTAAGCCGAAAATAACACATATACGAGACTCTAAAAGGGTGGTCAGGCAACAAACGATAGAAAAGAACAACAAAGAATATCCCAAAACCAGGTAGCATAAGTATTAAAGAACATCTAATACAACTTTAGAGTATGAAACACATCATAAGTCTACGATAAGAAATGAAGACTAAAAATATCAGATGGAAGTAATGGTGATCCAAAAACACGATCTCACCACGACTCCGAAAAGATCTCCAAAGCTAGAAATGATCAGTAGGCTTGGCCAACTTAGCAAAAGGAATTAATCAGCTTATAAATTAACTAAGGAACGCTTCCACCTGCATATAAAAAAGTCCCACTTTGGCATTAGTGCCGCCAATTTATAATGAACGGCGCAAGTAAATTAAACGCATAAGGTCACAATAATTCCCATAACACACACAAGTCAAACAACTCAAATGATTAATTCAATGACGCAATGATGTGGTGGTACGATTGAATCAAGGTTGTCGCACAACCTGTCATATACACCATGTCGAGCTAAGGTTTCCAGACAAGGATTCATGGGTAACTCACAGTTCATATATCAAATCACAATCTCAATATCTCATCAACTTGCCACCTTAGTGTGGTCAAGGATATAAAAAGGTGTCTCATTTTCTTTCTCAAAAGGAATCTCCACATTTTTCTTAATTTCCCAAGAACATGATATGATGAATGAGGATGGATGCATCACAATACATATATAACATGGAGGCAATAATCAACTCAACATGTATCAATAGTCTAAACTTCTCAAAACTCAGTTGAATAATGATATACACCCTTATATGAAAAATAGTGGGAAAGAGTTCATTTTAAATAAGTGAATTCCATTTAGAAAGCATTTCGTTTACTCAAAGAATTATAATGTTTCAAACTATAAAATCTCGCAATTTGAAATATCTAGGAAGAAGCTAAGAACTTGAAATAATCGTATTTGGAAATAGTGACAAATTTGGAAATTTGTTTAAGTTAGGAAAAGTGAGTTTTTGGTCAACTTCAAACGGCCACAACTCTTATCTCAGGATGATTTAGGCGTACTTGTTGATATGGTTGGAAAGATCTTGGAATGATCTTTCCAACGCCACCAAGTTTTCGCAATTCCGAGTTCGTATGAGTGAGATATACCATTTGGAAGTTGGGCTGTTCAAATAAGGAAATGTCCAATCCGGATTTTTAAGGGGTATTTTAGTCTTTTCCTTGCCTTATTATTTTAATCCATTTTTAGGAGTTTAATATGGGTCAAATCAGATTTTAGTTAGTTTTAGAAGTTGGAAATTTACGCTAGGGCTTGGAGAAAGGAGAAAAGAGGAGAAAGAATAAGAAAGGGCAAGATTCATCAAGATCGATCCATTTAGTTATGGTTTTTGCCAAGGATTTATTCCTACTAGGTATGTGAGATCATATAGCGTTGGGTTAGGTCACCCACGCGCCAAACATGATTCAATTCAGCAAGGTTATATTGATTTGAAAGTAAATCCTTTGAGTTCTTGATGAAATTCGTTTGAATTTTTGTGGGTTGTGTTGTTGAAGTTTGCTTAATGTTTGATTCATGTTTTCGGGTGAAATTTTGAGTTGAATCTGGTATATCTTGAGGATATAATCGATTCTAAGTGTTTGGGGAAAGAACTAAGTTGATTAGGAGGGTTTAGAGTTGAAAAACGAAGAAGAAAAGTCGGGGAACACCTAGGGAGGGTCCTGGCGTGTCGCACCTCCCAGAGCCCCAAAAAGGGGTCTCTGATTGTTGAGCTCTGGGGCGCTGTGCCAGCCAGAGCTCCCCAAATTGGTCTCTGAATCTCAAGGGCTGGCGCCCCGCGCCTCTCAAAGAACCAGGGACGCCAGTTCTTCCCATTCTTCCCCCATCTTTTCGTACTAGTTCCTTAGCAATGTACCTATGTTTTCTAGTTGATTCCAACACTCTAAGGTACATCTAAACATCATGAAATTATCCATAAACATGAGATCATGAACCTTGAATCCATAATTCAATTCAAGGAAAGTTAGGATCAAAGTCAAGAGAAGTTAAGAAGCAAGTCAAAGTAAAGTTTATAAAGTTTTTCAAAAGTCTTTAACGAATGTTTTAACTTTGTTTTAAGACTTAAGTTTCAAGTTAAGCAAAGAGTAAAGAGTTGAGTTCATTTCTCAAAAAGCTACAAGGGAACTAAGTATTCCCAAAGAGTTTATAAATGTCTTCACATTTGAGCAAGAAAAGGGAACATCGATTCCAAGAGAGCTTTTAAACTAAGTTTTGAGTAATTATCTCAAACCAAAGAAAAAAGTGGTTTTAAAACATTGAGCGAAGTATATTTTTGGGAGTAGTATTGAGCACCGAAATGGGGATGCGAGTTCATATTAACTCTAGTCTCCATAAACCATGTAGCCATCATGGGTATTAATGGGTCATACTTTTTAGATGATCACATAAGTTAAGTTAGTGGATCCACTAAGTTAAGCATTCTATATGATGGCAAAGTATAGGACAGTTCTGGCAACGTGGGCAAGACGCTGTATCACCAATTAGGCTCATAGTGGTGGTTTTCGGTTAGAGAAACTCCCACAGAAACTATATTACTTTATTATATGAGTAAAGTTGAGTTTGTTATTGCATTTTCTTTAACGAACTAATTGTTTTCTACTGTTTTAAATGCTTTGTATAAATTGCACTATTATTGTTGTTTTACACTGCATTTTGAGCCAAGTTATTCAAAAGTTGAGAAGAGTCCGGTAAGTGTTTCCTTTCAGAATCCTTTCAAGCCTATATCTTGTTTTAGCATTCCAACTCGCATACTCGTACATTCAATATACTGATGCCAGTTGGCCTACATCGTATTCTGATGTAGATGCAGGTAACCCGGATTAGCATTCAGCTCCTTGTTGATCCAGCTTAAACATTCAGAGCCTGTTGGTAAGCCTCCTTGCATTCCGGAGGACTCCTTTATTTACTTTCTAGTCTTTCAGATGTTAGGATAATCGGGGGTCCTGTCCCGACATCCCTCATTGTTTAAGAGGCTTCATAGACAGTTAGTAGTCGGATGTCTTTACATTGTCATTTCATATGTTAAGACTTAAGTTGCCAGTTTGGCCAAGTTGAATGTTGACTTTTAAACATTCTAAGTTTTTTGAGTAAGTTCATTTTTGAGACAGTTGAGTTATTTAGCATGTGAATCTCTTTCTTAATGCTTATAGTCTTCCGCTGAGTTAAGTAAGCCAGGCCAAGGGTTCGCTTGAGGCCAAGGCTCGGGGCATGACAACTCAACTCCTCACTCGGGCATTACACATGTCAAATAGCATTACAAGCCTCTCTCATATGCAACTCATGAATCAAATGCTCTCAAAGAAAATAGAACAACAATTAGGGCCTCAACATAGGTTAAGCAACACATACAAGCCCCCACACAGGCAACACAATATAATCAAGCCCCCACACAGGCAAACACAATATAATCAAGCCCCAAGACGGGCAACACGTTGAGCTTGGTTGTACCCTTGGGGACGCTTCATGTATATAACCTCATGTAGTTCACCATGAAAAAAATGCATTTTTCACATCATTTGAAGAAGTTTCCACCGTTTGATGGATGCTATAGTGAGTAACACACCAATTGTCGTCATCTTTGCAACAGGAGCAAAAGTCTCCTCATAGTCCAATCCATATTCTTGTTTATATCCTTGAACTACTAGTCGAGTTTGTACCTCTCCAATGTGCCATCAGACTTATAAATCCATTTGCTCCTAATAACAAAAGCTTCAGCCAATTTAGATATCAAATCCCATGTATGATTTTCTTCTAAAGCAGAAAGTTCCTCTTTCATTGCTTTTTCCAGCAGTCAAGATTTGATGTCTGTTGGAAAGTAGTTGGGACAAAAATAGAATTCAATGTAGAAAGTAAGGCATACGATCAACTGTATCTACCTGGAGAGTATCCATATCGATCTGGGGCATATGTTTTACGTTTAGAGTGACGAAGAGAAGGAATGGAAGAATTTATCTAGTCACTTGGTATAGGTTCACCATCAGAATAATCATTGTTTTCAAATGAGTTAGTGAAAGAGGTATTCAATGAATTATGTGACACAGTACTATTAACTAAATAATCCGTAGGAAATGCATCTGATTGACCAGGATCATCAGTAATGCCATTGGGGTCTTCACTGGGAAATGTAGGATTTTGTACCTGCTGATTCTCAAACTTGAACAGAAAGGAGACAGAGTCTAATTTTGTTGAAGAGGTAATAAGGTAAGCAAACAGATGCTCAAAGAAAATTACATGTCTGGAAACCCACAACTGTCGTCTAGAAGAATCGTAACAAATATATCCCTTTTGAACATCATTATAACCCAAGAAAACACACCTCACAGCTTTAGCAGATAATTTATGATGTTCATGTCTAGGTAAATGGACAAAACATAAACAACCAAAAACTTTTAGATGAGAATAATCAGGTAGTTTACCAAAAAGAATGGAATATGGACAATAATCCAAATATAAAACTCCTTCTATCAATATATTTTGGTACGCAAGATAAGGTGAGATATCTAGGATTAAATTGTCGTACAATTTTTTCAACCCGACACAATCTTAGAATTATTATTAAATAATATGTTAAGGCTACAGAGGATATGTTAAGGGCTTGTGTTATCAATTTCAAGGGGAATTGGGATGATCACTTACCTCTCATTGAGTTTGCTTACAACAACAGTTATCACTCTAGAATCTAGATGGCTCCTTATGAGGCTCTCTATGAGAGAAGATATAGATCTCCTATTAGTTGGTTTGAGGTTGGTGAAGCTGGGTTGATAGGACCGGACTTGGTTCATCAAGCTATGGAGAAAGTGAAGATTATTCAACAAAGGTTGAAAATAGCACAAAGTCGTCAGAAATTCTATATTGATGTTAGGAGAAGACACTTGAAGTTTGAGGTGGATGATTGAGTTTACTTGAAGGTGTCACCCGGGTGTTAGGATATGTGATAAGAAGGAGAAGCTTAGTCCCCGGTATATTAGTCGTTATACGATATCCAAGAGGATTGGCAATGTAGCCTATGAGTTGGAGCTACTGTTAGAGTTAGCAGCAGTCCATCCGGTGTTTCACATTTCAATGTTGAAGACGTATATGGGCGATCCTTCACTTATTATACCTTCTGAAAATATTGGTATTGAGGACAACCTATCTTATGAGGAGATACCCTTTGAAATACTTGATCTTCAGGTTCGCAGGTTGAGAACCAAGGAGGTTGCATCAATCAAGGTCCTATGGAGGAATCAGTTTATTGAAGAAGCTACTTGGGAGGCTGAGGAGGATATGAAGAATAGATACCTACATCTCTTCTCTTTCGGAGAAATTCCAGACCAAGGTAATGACTTTTTGTAAAACACTCTTTAAGTTGATATGGTATGTTGTGTTAAATTGCATATTGGTGTTTGACCTAGGTGTTAGATGTTTCCACCCTAGGTTCTACTTAGAGTGATCTCATTCGAGGGAGAATGTTCTCAAGGGGGAGATATTGTAACACCTCGATCTTAGAAAGAACTATTTTTAGAAAGAACTAAATTGGAAAGAGCTAATTTGAGCTTTCAAATGACCATAACTTTTGGTACATAATGAGTTACGTGGCACATAAGGTATTAAATGAAAGGTATCTGAGTCCTCTTTCCAACGCCACCGAGTTTGCTAAGATCTGAGTCCGGATGAGGGAGATATTCCCGTATGAGTTCAGCCTGTTCGATTAAGGAAAGTTCATCCGAATTAAAGAGGGGTATTTTGGTCTTTTCCTTACCCCATTATCTTTAAACGTTTTTAGTAATACTTTAGGGGTCTAAACTGACTTAGATCAGTTTACACAATTCTAAAAAACGCTTAGGGTTTTAGTGGCTATGACAATTTTTTGTGGATTGAAAATGTCACTGTCCTTTCCTTCTAGACTAGGTAAAAATGGTGAATTTTAAAACTTTATTTTTAGTAAATTCAATGATTGAAATTTCTATAATGTCAGTCATTCTAACTATTTTTGGTTTTGAATGGATTGTTATCACCTTTATCACGTTTTGAATGAATAGTTTATTTTATTTTATTTTGTATGGTCAATAACTAAATAACGAACCAAATCGACAACAACTAAACCGATAAATGTATATTATATTTGATTTAGTTTGGTTTTGATAATTTTAAAATCGATTAATTTGGTGTGATTTTGATTTTTACCAATAAACGATCTAAATCGACCCGTGAACACCTCTACCTGCAATTATTCAATATTTAATATTTCATATTTTATTGACGCTATTAGCGTCCTAATGAAAGTGAGATATAGTTGGATATGAGAATTAAAAGAAATTCTATAGTTGAATGGAGTTTGGGTATTTATTCTACTTTAAATATACAATACAAGATATGCTCTTCTCAAGGAATAATGACAGGTGGAATTGGAGATAACATTGTTCGAGTATCCTGAAATAAGTCCCAATGTCAAATTGAGAGGCCTTTTGTTACAATCCAAAAGTCAAGGTTATGATGCCACACGCTCCAACCCCCCACCCCCAAAAAAAGTGTGTAATCCAAAAATAACACACATACGAGACTCCAAAAGGGTGGTCAGGCCACAAACGATAGAAAAGAACAACAAAGAATATCCCAAAACCACGTAGCATAATTAGAAAGAGCATCTAATACAACTTTAGAGTATGAAATACATCAAAAGTCTCTAATAATAAATAAAGACTGAAAATATCAGATGGAACTAATGGTGATCCAAAAACTGGATCTCACCACCACTCTGAAAAGATCTCCAAAGCTAGAAATGATCAGCCACCACAAGGAGTACCCTAACAAGAATTTGCATAAAGAATGATTCAGAAGTAGTGGTGAGAACAACCCACAAGTAGTCAGTTGGCTTGGCCAACTGAGCAAAAGGAATTAATCAGCTTATAAAGTAACTAAGGAATGCTTCCACCTACATACAAAAATGTCCCACTCTGGCATTAGTGCCGCCAATTTATAAAGAACGGTGCGAGTAAAGTAAATGCATCAGGTCACAACAATTCTCATAACACAAACAAGTCAAGTAACTCAAATGATTAATGCTATGCAATGATACAATGATGTGGTGGTACGATTGAATCAAGGTTTTCGCACAACCTGTAATATGCACCTTGTCGAGCTAAGGCTTCCACACAAGGACCCACGGGGGACTCACAGTTCATATACCAAATCACAATCTCAATATCTCATCAACATGCCACCTTAGTGTGGTCAAGGATATAAAACGGTGTCTCATTTTCTTTCTCAATATGAATCTCCACATTTTTCTAAATTTCCCAAGAACATGATATGATGAATGAGGATTGATGCATCACAATACATATATAACATGGAGGCAATAATCAACTCAACATGTATCAATAGTCTAAATTTCTCAAAACTCAGTTGAATCATTACATACACCCTCATATGAAAAATAGTGAGAAATAGTTTATTTGAAATAAGTGAATTCCATTTCGAAACCATTTTGTTTACTCAAAGCATTATAATGTTTCCAACTAAGCCCCTCACTCGGGAATAACAAGTCAAATAGCATTACAAGCCTCTCTCACAGGCAACTCATGAATCACATGCTCTCAAAGCAAATAGAACAACAAGTAAGGCCGCAACATAGGTTAAGCAACACATACAAGCCCCCACACATGCAACTCAATAAAATCAATCCCCCACACAGGAAACACAATATAATCAAGCACCCAGACGGGCAACACAATATAATCTCCAACTTATTAAAATCTCCAAACGAACCCTTAGGATTTATTCGAGACCCGATAAAAATAAATCAAATATGCTACCCCACTACACTCGACATTCAAGAATCAATGAAATCTTTGGATTTCCAAAGAAATATCATTTAGACAAAAATACCCTCTCGGACATTTCTTTAGGCCTAATGATCAGCTTCTTTCCTAAACGCCCAACTCTCAACTTAAGGCCTCGAAAACCTTACCAACCACTCTACTAGCTCAAACTCGACGTTTCAAAAGCGATGAAACTGATGGAATTCCCATCCGACACTCAGAACTCAAAATGTTGACCAAAGTCAACCATATCAAGAACTCTCTGCTCAAGGGAGATCAAATTACCAAAAACACACCTGATCGCATCAAGGACCTCACCAGTCACCAACCATTCTTGAAATACAAAATAAGCATGAAAATGCTATGCATAAAGGCAAAATGGTCATTTCACAATTAAAAACAAAATCACAAGAAATGAGACATTACACATCCATCGTTGTTTTTTCTTTTACAACTTAATATAGATAGAAGCTTCAATAGGCAATTTGCTCCTGATGATAATTTGAAACTGCTAGATCACTTCTACAACTTGGACACTAAAATCCTAATTTATGAGGAAGAGTTTTGCCTAAAACGCAGTTATTTCTCTAAGGAGGAACCTTGAACAAGTTTGGAATCGATATGGATATTGGACTTTACATATGGAAGTTTTTTGTATTGTAGTATCAGGGTGGTTAAATTATTTTTCTTATGCCATAATCACTCTGCATCTTCTATTGATCTTCCTTTATCGGCAGTCTAAAAAATTTACTGAAAAGTTTTTATGCATGCTGAGAATTGATTTCAACTTTCCTTATATACAGAAAATTGATCATTTAACAAAAAAAAAGAGAACAATTTCTTGAAGATACATTATATAAAACTATTAGACGTAAAGTATCTCTAGCTAGACGACGTCACTTATTCACATATAAACTATGTGTCGTTGAAATATAAAATAATCAATCAAACGGTAAAGTTGAATATCATTATAGTTTTACCACTAAATTTAATTGTTCAAATAATATCTAATCATCTTTTACTCAACAACTAAGTCAATTGACTAAGCTCACCATTATTCAATTTAAACTTGCATTTCCCCGCTTAGAAAATATGGTTGCACTCCAAACCCAGTAAGAAGAATCACAAGCACAATAACAACAATATCTAGATATATCAGCCTAACAGATACGCTCCAGTAAATCTAAGTAGTATAGCTAAAGGCAGAACCAAATAACATGTACTGTTAGCTCTATTAACTTTATGTTGTAATGATGACACTAATCCTAAATGATCTGTGCAGGAAAAAAAAGAGATACATCAAAAATTTGTGGAAAGAAAGCATAAATCTAAACACGAAAGGAAGTCACACACTACCAGAATTAAGAAAGATTGATAAATGATTGTACCGGAATCGAGAAGATTGACTCGCATAAAAATGAAATCAAGACGAGTCAGCAACCAACTAGAAGGAAAGCACACCCTATCAGAATCAAGGAAGATTGATTTGCATCAAGGAAGAATGACTTTTCTAAAGATGGAAACAAGTTAGCACACGCTTATCCTAGTCACTATTTCATCCTGTAAAAACTTTGTATTTAATATAGTTAACTAGTGAAAAGAAAAGAAAAGAAAATGAGAGATTAGAAAACTATACTAGTATAGGATGTTACCAACAAGTGAACGGTAATATTTCATGTCAAGGAGTTCACAACAGGCTATTTGTCTAATCAGAAACATCCAAGCTTTAAGGAAACCAAGGGGACTGGATTAGGCACCACATTGTTGATTCGAACAAGCTATAATATGTTTTTTTATCTAATCATCTAAACTGTAGGGTAGTTGAATTGAAAAAAATAAAAAAATGTATATATTTTTGTCCTGAAATAAACCGTATTTGTAGAAAGAGAACCACATTTGCGTATACTGAAATGTCTTGTTCAGATGCATATATTAAAGTCAAAGTAACAAATCAACACAAACAAGATGATGAAAGGGCAGAGAAGTTACCAGTGCTATCCACAGAACTTTCAATTTTGAATGCATCTTGAATGCAGACGCCTTTCGTAAGCAGATATATATGATTATCAAATTGGTCATTCTGGTAACTGTAAACCCCAAATGGAAAAAATATAGCATCATAAGGAAAAAAAGTACAATTCATCAATTAGCTATACCTTTGCCTTGATTGATTCAATACGATGCAACAACTCTTTTCCACTTCTTTTTTGTGAGCCACGCAAAATACAAATGCCAACATTCAAAATCGTTTCGATGTCAGCACGAGAAGCAACAGATGTGCAGGTGTTTAAAAGCTTCAGAGCATGTGGAACCAAATCCATCCTTAAATCACAGTATCGACATAAATACTGTGTATCCAAATTGATGCTTCCTCCAACTGTCCCGGCCATGTAAGCTCGTAGAGCACAGTCTACATGGGAAACATGTCCACATATGTAGCCATCTATTGTTGCTTCACATTGAATATAATTGTACCCATCAAAGTCCGAACTGATAGTTTTGCAACAAAGGATACAGCAACAGTCTCGGCAAAAACCAGGCTCGCTGCAACAGATATCACATAGCATGGCCGGAAAAGGATTTTCTGCTGTTAAACTGCTACAAATTTTGTTACCAGCCTTACAAGTAATGGCTCTTATAGGTGAATCAGACAATAAAGACTGCAATTTTGTCCCTAAAGATGTAGTCCTCTCTTTCATATCTGAGTCAAAATCAATATCTAATTAAAAAGAAAAACAAATTTGGCATCAGGTCAATAAAAAGATGTGGTAAGTGTTTTTTTTAGCTGATGCAAACAACCGAATAAATATGTACATGCTATATACCAAAGAACCCTGTCGAAGCTAACCTTTTGAGCTTGGCGACTGCTTCGAAGGAATCATCCAACTAAATGAGGCAAAAAATTGGTTTATATCCATGTCAGGATACTCAGACTGGAGATACTTTTTAACTGAAATCTTACTTCGAAAAGAATTTTTCTTTCCACATTTTGGATCCTTAAAATGCTTCGGAAGATACAAATATCTATCTCTAAAGGTGCCTGAACTTGTAACTCTTTTCCCTGCCCGCCAGCCCCACTTATCACCAGCATATGGCCAATCTACAGGAGCATATGGTAAGCCTTCGCCAGAGTCATACTCAGAAACTGGATAAAGTTGAAGCCCAATTTCATTGATTCTAGAAGCACTCCCATTATATACAACACGTGCTCGACTCTCCCCAACCTCCCCCTTGGCAGACATTTAGCTAGAAATCTCTAACTCTGTTGATACCAATGGAAGTCTGAAACCGTAGAATAATAAAGAAACGTCAGAAGTCCACAATAGAAAGCAAACCATTTTTGGCTATAAAATATTGGAGAAAAAAGACAACTGAAGGAGAAAAGCCAAAAGTTGGGCATATTTTCCAGGAAAATAAGATAGCTAATTTTCCACTGAAGAAGTTATGCTTCAGATGAAGATAAATGTTAGACCTTTCAGGATGAGCTACAAAAACACTCTCCTCCCAAGGAAACATCAAAGATGATCAGCAGAATGTTTGTGTATAGTTCAGCATGCTTGACATAAATACCTAAAGTTCAAAGCCACCTTTTGGTGTGAAATAATTACTAAGATACTTAGAACAATAATTTTGAAGAACTTGGTAAGAAACAACAAAATTTAAAGAATATTTTCAAAACTAGAAACTTAAAACCAATAAAGAAAATAGAATCTGAAATAAATTAAAAATAATAAACAAAATATTTTCTCTAAAAAGAAAATTGAGTCCATTGAATGCACAATGTTTTCTTAAGGAAATTAGTCCCCTCAAGTACCTTAGGTTAATGGAATATATCCTCTCATAATAGAATAATCTTACTCACCGGTGTATCAATACTTAAAATCACGGTGTCAGCATACCACTCAACAAAAGTAAAGTACACTTATAATACTACATTTAGTAGAAAAGAAAGAAGTTCAAAAATTTGTTACTGAAAAATAAGAGGAACCCCTCTATTTATAGACAATAGATGGTAGTGTGAATAGTTGTTTATTGTGCCTTATCAGAAAGGTCACAACCCTTCAGAAAAGTCACAACCTTACGGAAAAGTCGTAACGTTTCATAAAAGTCACAACTCTTCAGAAAAGTCACAATTCATCAGAAAAGTCGGAACTCTTCATAAAAGTCAAAACTCTTTATAAAAGTCACAACTCTTCAATTTCATTCACATCTTTTAAAACCCAACAATTACTCGTGGCATCAGATAAATAGTGGCCTTGAAGGGTTCTTTTTAGTAGATCCCACAACAGGCCAGTCCTAATATGGTGTCAAATCCTTTTAGTAGGTACAAATTTAAGGTTCTCATGAGTTTAGAAAGCAAAATAAGAGAAAAAAAATTCCTTTCAGAAATGCACAAACAATCTCTATAAAAAATTATACAACACATTTTTGGTTTCAACCCATTAATGTTGTGCTTTGAATTTACTTCACCCCTAATCTCTTAGAAATGTTAGTTAGCAGTTAGCACTATTATTGAATTTACTTCCCCCCTAATTTTAGAAGAAAACAATCAACTTAGCCTATATATTTTATTAAACTTATTAAGTACTATTTATAGAAGACAGTTCCATTTAGAATAGGTAGTTAGAAGTTAGCACTATTATTAAGTGGTGGAACTAGGTATTGGCAATGTTATTAATTTTATCCCCTTCGTTAAAATTTTATACTATGTAATAAAGGCAAACATAATCTTCCTAGTTATATGTAAATTGTTAAATCCCATTTGACATAAGGGAAGATACTAGTGTAGTTGCAAATGGGGTTCAAAATATGTTTTAGATCATATTTTTAAATCTTCGGTATATATTCTAGTATTTATCTCAAAATTTATATTTTGAATCTCCTTCCGCCACGACTATTATTTCACCGAGAGTCCTGTTTAAACCATCTGCCAACTCTAGATCAACTATTTATAAATAGCAACCGATACATTCTGCTTCCATGTTACTCTTTATCATACAAAGAAATTAATGAACATTTGCACCTAACTCGACTCAAAAGTTATCCATTTCCCAAGACCATATATATAGACAATAACTTTCTTATAAAAATTTTGGGGACTTTAAATATCCATTCTTCCACACTGTAAAAGCTAGCTATTAATGTGGGAGAGCCTCGACGGCTCCACACTAGGTAGTATTTACTCTACCACAACTAGGCAGCTTTTTCTGAGGTAGCCCTTTTCGAGTTAGGTGGTCAGCACCTTCCTGGAATGGTGAACACGAAGGGTGATGGATATGACTCTCATATCATCGATACAATCAAGGAGAACATGAAATAACATAGAGTAAAAAACACAATAAAAATGCTTCTGACACAAATGAGTATATCTACCTACTTTAAGAAAAAATATATTGTATAAATCATTATCATATATAGTGAGGACGTGTATATCAATTAACATGGGAAGTTCTGATTGAATTTGAGTATATACCTGAGGAGATTAAGGACTTTGAATAAACTCGGTCTCCTAGTAATCCTAGACGAAGACGAAAAATTGAAAATTCAAAAGCAAAGGAAAAAGGGAAATCAAAACCCTAAAACCTTGTGAAATGCAAAGGCTGTAATAGGTATTTTTTTTTAGTATTTTAGAACTTTTATACTCTTCAGGTCTGAGTTGGTACACACCTGTCACATTCCTTAATGAGAAATAAATAAAAGAGTAATTTTACTGGGATAAGGCATAAGTACCCCCTAGACTATGACCGAAATCTACAAATACACACCTTAACTAAACTAAGGTCCTACTTACCCCCCCCCCCCCCAACTCATTTTATTTTTTTGTAATTTTGTACACCTTTTGTCTTACGTGGCACACTCCATGGCTCCACGCAATTGAGGCGCGTGGGAGATATTTGGATTCCATGTAAGCCAAAAAGGTGTACAAATTTACAATAAAAAAAAATGGGTTCGGGGGTAAATAGGATCTTAGTTTAGTTAAGGTGTGTCTCTGGGATTTCGGTCATAGTTTTGTGGGGGGTGTACTTGTACCTTTTCCCTAAATTTAATATATCATTCTTTGAATATAATTAATTCAATATTTTGACAAATATATTAGGGAAATGAATAGTACTTCCTCTAGTCTATATTAAGTGAATTGTTGGGATATAACACTCCTCTTAAAGAAAAATATTAAAGACAAATATTAAAAGCTATTTTTAATTATTATTATTCCTAAACTATTCTCCTAAAAATGTAAAGTAGTTAACAACATCATTAAAAGAAAGGATAAATATGAAGAAACAAAATCCAATTAACAAATATCTTGAACTTTGAAAAATTCACGTATTTTGAACTACAAGAAAAAAACTTATGGCAGTTCACCTAATATGGACTAGAGGGAACAAATCTTAATATTTAAGTTGGCTGATTACATGAACTTTTGTTCATCTTGTTGGTGAAGGTCCAATTTATCAAGAACTAATTGATAAATTATCTCTTGATTTTTAAATTCGACAAGTGAAAGTAGACATTTTAAAAAAATAAAGTTAAATGGTCAAGTCACACTTCCATTATCAGTTGTTCTTTTTTTCTACCTAAACTATAACCATATATGTATTAAAACACACATCATTTAATAAATGATTGTATCTAGTGTGCACTCTCAAATTGTATTTAAAAAAAAAAAAAAGATGTCAAGTAACAGTCCACATGAATAAATATTTCCATTTATGTAGAACTAAAATGATTTTTAGTTTAAAACTTAAGGGGGTTAATATTTTTGGATAAAAATCTAAATCAGATCATTTGTAAAAATTCATTGGTCATTTGTAAAATGATTCACCCAACATCTTCATTCTCCAACAATGATCATCGTCCTCAATTGTGGTTTGTGCCTTCAAATTGCTATTGTCGACTTTGTCCCCCCACCCTCCCCTATTAAGTTGTAATTATGTCGTAGGTTCTAGATAAATCAAGTCAAAGAATAGTTAAGAATGTGGTAATATTTTATTAAACTCACGTAAAACTTGAAAGTCGGAAGAATGACAAGAAAGTTCTAAGGAGAAGGTGTGAAGGAAGTAAATTCAAAATGGAAGAACATATATAGATTTTGGAAAAGAAACATCAGCATTGCCTGGATGATCGGCCATGGTTTTTAACCAATCACAGGAAGACACGTACTCGGAGCATTAAAAGTGGAGGGACATGTGTCACATCAAGAAATGTCAGAGGACTTTCCATTTGCTTTCGGCCAAGAATTGAAGTGTTTTCCATCTTTCTGTCACAATTCTTTGAGTACACAAAAAAATGCGGAACAATCTATGTAACGTCCAACAACTTCTAAGCAAAGATTCGAATCATCCTTTGTATGTGCATAGGTCTGAACCCAATGAATTCTAAGTTGTGTATATATATTAAGGTCCTTTACAAAGTGTAGTAAGTATATCAGATATGGTTTAGGGTCGTAAGGAACCTCAAACACCAAGCCAAGTTCAAAACATTTCTATCAGCTATGTTTTCACATGAGTTCCTACAAGGGTCAACTTCAAACGACTATACCTCTCAGAATAGTACGATTTAGGTGACCCGTAACCTATCGAATTAATGGTCTACAATAATTCTTTACAACGTCACTGACCGCTCGTCAACCCGACTCTTGAGTAAAACGTTATTTGATTTTACTAGAGAGATGTCAAATTGATTGTGCGCTCCGCGTCCCTGGTAGTGTGGGTGCACCACGCTAGGCCATTTTTCCAGCAGCCCAGGTGGGCGTACCACACGCACCAAACAAATTTTCGAGAGTCTAGATTTCAAAATGTTCTATTTATTAAGTTAAGACGGTGGGTCATTATAAAATTCATCTTGCACGACCTGGGGATTATTTTCTCTCAAATTCTCTAATCTCCTGCATCTTTAATACCAAAGTATGTTACTCTCATGTATCTAAATTAGTTCTAAAAAATTTCAATCTCTAATAACAAATTCTTAATAAGATTCTACATCAAATCTTTCTCTCATATCTAGCGAAAGCAAGAACTCATCCTAAAGTTCAAGAAGAGACTTTTAGGGTTCCTCTTGGACTTAGAGTTTCGATTAGAGTGATTTAAGGTATGTAAGGCTATCATAGTGAGTTAATGAGCTCTTCCTCACTCCCTGCATCTAAATTTCAGTTAGGAAGGTTCAACTAGGGTTTCAAGCCCAAGGCTTACTACATTCGACGGTTCTACTTACTTTCTTATCATGAATTATTGATTTTGTTGTGTCTATTTCAGTATATTAATTGATTGGACGATTCTTAATCATTGATCATGCTTATTTCACCCCACGAACCATATTTAATTATGAATTTTATGAAAGCCTTGATATATCAGTTCTTATGCATTATCTTCATGAAGAAAACAAGGCTAGTTTAAAGAAAGCATAAACAGTTTTATAGAAAGGATTTCAAATCAGTCTTTAAAGTAAGTTCAATGCATTGATAAAAGAGTATTCAGAACAGTGAGTCAAAATAAGATTTTCAAAAAAGCATAGTCAAGTCATTTAAGTTCAGTTCAGTTTAGTTTTAAAGAAGTATTATTGAGCATAGACTCAGTATCAGATTTTCAACTTTCCTCTAAAGGGGGACATCTTTACTGTATGAGCATTATTGCATGTTCTGGGAGTAGTATTTGATAACAATTGAGAAATCAGAGTTCAAAACTATTCTGTATTTCTATCCTTTACAATTGATAAACTATCCACTAGTTATATACAAAGGTACAAGCATAATTCTAACACAATATCATATCATATCTTGCACAATATCAATGGTGTGATTGTGCTTAGTTAAATTAGAATATTGTTCCGCGTATTTAAGAATCATATCAAATATTTGGAATCATAACAGATATGATTTGGAATCATATCAGATATGATTTGGAATCATATTTGATATGGTCAACATCCCCTCTCAAATTGATGCTACTTATCAAGAAGCATTAATTTGGATAATTAGAATTGGTGTCTACTCATTGTCATCACTTTTGTAAACAAGTCTGCCAATTGATCATGCGACATGATATGTCGAAGACTAATGACTTAATCAACAACAAGTTCTCGAATATAATGGCAGTCCACTTCAATGTGCTTTGTGTTCTCATGGTGGACCGAATTTGCTGCTATTTGTATTTCACTAGTATTGTCAGCATGTAATGTAATGGAGCCATCAACAGATATATGAAGTTCTGCCATCATCGACGTATCCACACAATTGCAGAACAAGCAGCTGACATTGATCTATATTTTGCCTCTGTTGATGATTTTGAAAATTTTGGCTGCTTCTTGCACTTCCATGAGACAAGTGATGATCTGATTAACATACAACATCCTGTCGTAGACTTCCAAGAGTTTGGACATCCTGTCCAATCTGCATACCCTTCAAGATTTAGAGATGATGTTGAATGAATGAAAAGACCTCGATTAATTGTACTCTGAACATAGCGAATGATTCTAAGGAGGGCAAAAAAATGATGTTGGCAAGGATTTGTAACAAATTGGCTCAAAACTTGAACCGGATAAGAGATGTCAGATCTTGTTATTGTCAAATAGATTAGACAACCAATGAGCTTCATGTACAATGTTGGTTCTGCAGGAGGGTCCCCATCATCATTTTTGTACCTCACATTGATCTCCATAGGTTTGTGAGCTACCTTTTGATCCCTTATACATGCTTGTGTGACAAGATCCTCTGCATATTTCCTTTGGCTTAGCATGATACTATCCTGCAAATATTCAACCTCCAACCCCAAAAAATATGTTAACCTGCCAAGGTCCTACATTTTGAAAGTTGCATTAAGAAGATTCTTGAATTGTACAATTCCATTCTCATCATTGCCGGTTATAATTATATCATCCACATGCAACAGTAAAATTGTCATACCAGTATTGGAGTGTCGGATGAATAATAAATAATCAGAAACACAATGAGAAAATCCAGCATTTATGATGGTAGATCGAAACTTCTCAAACCATGCACGTGGTGCTTGCTTGAGACCATAAAGAGATTTACGAAGACGGCAAAACATATCACATTGAGCTTGGTTGTACCCTGGGGGAGGCTTTCATGTATATAACCTCATGTAGTTCACCATGCAAAAATGCATTTTTCACATCATTTGATGAAGTTTCCACCGTTTGATGGATGCTATAGTGAGTAACACACGAATTGTCGTCATCTTTGCAACAGGAGCAAAAGTCTCCTCATAGTCCAATCCATATTCTTGTTTATATCCTTGAGCTACTAGTCGATCTTTGTACCTCTCCAATGTGCCATCAGACTTCATTTTCATAGAATAAATCCATTTGCTCCCAATAACAAAAGCTTCAGCCGGTTTAGATATCAAATCCCATGTATGATTTTATTCTAAAGCAGAAAGTTCCTTTTTAATTGCTTTTTCCAGAAGTCAAGATTTGATGCATGTTGGTAAGTAGTTGGGACAAAAATAGAATTCAAAGTAGCAAGTAAGGCATACGATCGACTGTATCTTCCTGGAGAGTATCCATATCGATCAGGGGCAGATGTTTTACGTTCAGAGTGATGAAGAGAAGGATGGAAGAATTTATCTAGTCACTTGGTATAGGTTCACCATCAAAATAATCATTGTTGTCAAATGAGTCAGTGAAAGAGGTATTCAATGAATTATGTGACACAGTACTATTACCTAAATAATCCGTAGGAAATGCATCTAATTGAGCAGGATCATCAGTAATGCCACAAGGGTCTTCATTGGGAGATGTAGGATTTTGTACCTGCTGATTCTCAAACTTGTACAGAAAGGAAACAGAGTCTAATTTTGTTGAAGAGGTAATAAGGTAAGCAAACATATGCTCAAAGAAAATTACATGTCTGGAAACCCACGACTGTCGTCTAGAAGAATTATAACAAAGATATCCCTTTTGAACATCATTATAACCTAGGAAAACACACCTAACAACTTTAGCAGATAATTTATGATGTTCATGTCTAAGGAAATGGACAAAACACAAACAAGCAAAACTTTTAGATGAGAATAATCAGGAGTTTACCAAAAAGAATGGAATATGGACCATAATCCAAGTATAAAACTCCTTCTATCAATTTATTTTGCTACGCAAAATAAGGTGAGATATCTAGGATTAAATTACCGTATAATTTTTTTATCCCGACATAATCTTAGAATTATTATTAATTATTATGTTGAGGCTATAGAGGATATGTTATGTTGAGGGCTTGTGTTATCAGTTTCAAGGGTAATTGGGATGATCACTTACCTCTCATTGAGTTTGCTTACAACAACAGTTATCACTCTAGAATCCAGATGGCTCCTTATGAGGATCTCTATGTGAGAAGATGTAGATCTCTTATTAGTTGGTTTGAGGTTGGTGAAGCTGGGTTGATAGGACCGGAGTTGGTTCATCAAGCTATGGAGAAAGTGAAGATTATTCAAGGAAGGTTGAAAACAGCACAAAGTCGTCAGAAATCCTATATTGATGTGAGGAGAAGAGACTTGAAGTTTGAGGTGGATGATTGAGTTTACTTGAAGGTGTCACCCGGGTGTTAGGAGATGTGATAAGAAGGAGAAGTTTAGTCCCCGGTATATTAGTCGTTACAAGATATCCAAGAGGATTGGCAATATAGCATATGAGTTGGACCTACCGTTAGAGTTAGCAGCAGTCCATCCGGTATTTCACATTTCAATGTTGAAGAAGTATATGGGCGATCCTTCACTTATTATACCTACTGAAAATATTGGTATTAAGGACAACCTATCTTATGAGGAGATACCCATTGAAATACTTGATCTTCAGGTTCGCAAGTTGAGAACCAAGGAGGTTGCATCAGTCAAGGTCCTATGGAGAAATTAGTTTGTTGAAGAAGCTACTTGGGAGGCTGAGGAGGATATGAAGAATAAATACCCACATCTCTTCTCTTCCATAAAAATTCCAGACCAAGGTAATGACTTTTTGTAAAACACTTTTTAAGTTGATATGGTATGTTGTGTTAAATTGCATATTGGTGTTAGACCTAGGTGTTAGATATTTCCACCCTTGGTTCTACTTAGAGTGATCTCATTCAAGGACGAATGTTCTCAAGGTGGAGATATTATAACACCTCGATCTTAGAAAGAGCTATTTTTAGAAAGATCTAAATTGGAAAGATCTAATTTGAGCCTTCAAATGACCATAACTTTCGGTGCATAATGAGTTAGGTGGCACATAAGGTATTAAATGAAAGGTCTTTGAGTCCTCTTTCCAACGCCACTGAGTTTGCTAAGTTTCGAGTCCGAATGAGGGAGATAATCCCGTTTGAGTTCAGCCTGTCCGATTAAGGAAAGTTCATCCGAATTAAAGAGGGGTATTTTGGTCTTTTCTTTACCCCATTATCTTTAAACGTTTTTAGTAATATTTTAGGGGTCTAAACTGACTTAGATCAGTTTACACAATTCTAAAAAACACTTAGGGTTTTAGTGTCTATGACAATATTTTTGTGGGATTGAAAATGTCACTGTCCTTTCCTTCTAGACTAGGCAAAAATGGTGAATTTTAAAACTTTATTCGTAAATTCAATGATAGAAATTTCTATAATGTCAGTCATTCTAACTATTTTTGGTTTTGAATGGATTGTTGTCACATTTATCACGTTTTGAATGAATTGTTTATTTTATTTTATTTTGTATGGTCAATAACTAAATAACCGAACCAAATCGATAACAACTAAACCGATAAATGTATATTATATTTGATTTGGTTTGGTCTTGATAATTTTAAAATCGATTAATTTGGTGTGATTTTGATTTTTACCAATAAACGATCCAAACCGACCCGTGAACACCTCTACCTGCAATTATTTAGTATTTAATATTTCATATTTTATTGACGCTATTTGCATCTTAATGAAAGTGAGATATAGTTGGATATGAGAATTAAAAGAAATTCTATAGTTGAATGGAGTTTTGGTATTTATTCTACTTTAAATAAACAATACAAGATATGTTCTTCTCAAGGAATAATGACAGGTGGAATTGGAGATAAGATTGTTCGAGTATCTTGAAATATGTCCCCTTGTCAAATTGAGAGGCCTTTTGTTACGATCCAAAAGTTGAGGTTATGATGGCACACACTCCAACTCCCCCCCCCCCCCAAAAAAAGTGTGTAATAAAAAAACAACACACATACGAGACTCCAAAAGGGTGGTCAGGCCACAAACGATAGAAAAGAACAACAAAGAATTTCCCAAAACCAGGTAGCAGAAGTATAAAGAGCATCTAATACAACTAGAGTATGAAACACATCATAAGTATCCGATAATAAATAAAGACTGAAAATATCAGATGGAACTAATGTTGATCCAAAAACAAGATCTCACCTCTACTCTGAAAAGATCTCCGAAGCTACAAATGATCAGCCACCGCGGGGAGTACCCTAACTAGAATCTGCATAAAAAATGATTCAGAAGTAGTGGTGAGAACAACCCAAAAGTACTCAGTAGGGCAACACAATATAATCTCCAACTTATTAAAATCTCCAAACGGACCCTTAGGATTTATTCGAGACCCGATAAAAATAAATCAATTATGCTACCCCACTAAAGTCGACATTCCGGACTCAATGAAATCTTTGGATTTCCAAAGAAAGATCATTTAGACAAAAATACCCTCTCGGACATTTCTTTAGGCCTAAAGATCAACTTCTCTCCTAAACGCCCAACTCTCAACCTAAGGCCTCGAAAACCTTACCAACCACCCTACTAGCTCAAACTCGACGTTTCAGAAGCGATGAAACTGACGAAATTCCTATCCGACGCTCAGAACTCAAAATGTTGACCAAAGTCAACCCTATCAAGAACTCTCTGCTCAAGAGGGATCAAATTACCAAAAACACACTCGATCGCATCAGGGACCTCACCAGTCACCAACCATTCTCGAAACACAAAATAAGCTTGAAAACACTATCCGGAAAGGCAAAATGCTCATTTCGCATTTTTAAAAAAAATCACAAGAAATGAGACATTACACATCAATCGTTATTTTTTCTTTTATAACTTAATAGAGATAGAAGCTTTAATAGGCAATTTGCTCCTGATGATATTTTGAAGCTGCTGGATCACTTCTACAACTTGGACATTAAAATCCTAATTCAGGAGGAAGAGTTTTTCCTACAACATAGTTATTTCTCTAAGGAGGAACCTTGAACAAGTTTGGAATCGATATGGATATTGGACTTTACATATGGAAGTTTTTATATTAATTATTAAATAATAAATTTTATATGCATAATTGAATTAGTCAATTAGGTATTACGCTTCACTTTTCAGTATTCTTTTTCTTCAACTGACTTAACAGCGCCGCTTTCAGCCTTTCACCGTCCCTTAACGCTTTCCCACTTTCGGCGACCGGCATCGTCGCATCGACCAGCAGGCAGCAGCCGGCCAGCCGCCAGCCTCCAGTTGATCTGAGAAGTCTCCCTAAGACTGCCCTCGAGTTACCAAGGTTGGCTACATATAAGATTACACTGCAGATAACTCCAACAAGACAGAGAGGAAACCTTCTTCTGTTGCTTGAAATGCTTAATATTTTTAAAAGCTCACTAAGCAGGCTCAAAACAAAAAACCGAACTAACAAAAATCGAATCGAAATAATAAAAACCGAATCGAACCGAAATAATTCGGTTCGGTGTTCGGTACACATGGTACAAGAACTGAAAACCGAAAAATCAAAAAAAAAAAATCGAAATCGAATCGAATTACCGAATGCCCAGCCCTACAAAATATTGATTTGAAATACTAAATTCATTTTATATAAACTCAAAATTTGAATTGAGATTTTTTGTGATGGGTGACACTTTTGTATTTCCTATTATATAGGTAGAAGATTAAAATATATAATTGAGTTTTGAGAGATAAGGATAGCAAGGTAAGTGGTGAGGAATTTTATGAGATTCTTTAGATTAGTTTTTGTTTTCTATCATTATTTTTTTAAAAGAAAAAATTGTCTACGTATTTATAGCTATGCCTTTGTTAATGTTTTTCTTTTTCTTACTTTTTCGTTAATTATTTTATTTTTTTATTTATTTTGTAGCATGAGATTTTTGAAGTTTTTCCAAATAGTTAATTTTGTTGTTTATTAACTGTTTTTCTTTTGTTTTAGTTTTGTTCTAACACCACCAAATGAATTGATATTAGACTGCCACTTGGGTGAAAATAATCATTTTAAAGTTTTTTTCTCTAAATTCATCATTACTAATTATTATAATATTTTTTTCTTAATATTATGCTCATAACTTTTGAATAAACTAAAAAAAGGAATCAATTTTTGCACATTATTGTTATATTATCTAATAATAATTTCAATTTTTAAAATATTATTTATTAACCTTGATCTCATTAGCCATGTCTTCAAATGTAAATACTACCTTATACAAAGAAAAATAATAGTAATTTTGAGGCTCTAAATAATATACGATTTGTAATATTTTTTGTGACGATATTTTATTTTAAAAATCAGAAAAAGTAAGTGAAATTTTACTTGAATACTAAGTGTTATTATATCTGCACAATTATCATGTCAAAGTATTTCGTAGAGGATTGATATCGTAAACCTCTTATCAATATAAGTCTTGAACACTTATATCTATAATCAAAAGAAAATCAAGCATGTAACGATTTCAAATTGTACATATAATAATTGCTTTTAATTTGCACAAAAATCGAGTTTTTATCTATTCTATTTCTACCCAAAACACATTAAATAAATTTTGTTACATTTCATAATATATCTTTTAACTTTTGCGAAGTAACACAAAATCTTAGATATAACTTTAACAAAAAAATTGAGAACATTTCATGGAAAAAACAATTAATTAAATAAATCATATTTGATAAATTTTATATTACCTTAAACCTCTTGTTGATATAAGCCTTGAAAACATACTTGTAAATAAATGAAAATGAAGCATTTCATGAAATTTAAAATTATAATTTTTTAAATTCATTTATTAATGTCATGTGCATAACATTTGATTAATAAACCCAATACAATAATTGATTTTTGCACATTATTGTTGTATTATCTAATTACTTAAAAAATTTAAATATTATTTATTAACTTTGATCTCATCGGTCATTCCTTCAAATGTAAATATTAACTTATACAAAGGAAACTAATAGTAATTTTGAAGCTCTAAATAACATACAATTTGTATTATTTTTTGTGATAATTTTTTGAATTTTTTTTACAGAAAAAGCAAGTGAAATGTTTCTTGAATACAAAGTGTTGTATTTGCATAATAATCACACCAAAGTTTATCTTGAAGGATTGATATTGTATAGCTCTTACCGATGTAAACCTTGAACATCTATATATAATCAAAATCTGTGATAACATTGCTGCAACAAAGTTAAATGTAACACTAATATTTAAATTACAATGAATATGAAATATTCAAAAGTCTTAATTGATTTTAGACAAATTTACAAATCAATGTAAAATGTTAATATATTTTACTCATAATTTGATGCCTTCATTGCATTTGATGAATTGCAAGTATATTAAAAAAATAGCAAATACTGATTAGAGTAGCAATAACCTACAATCAATTTCTACATTGATTTCACCAATGCAAATGTTCATTTGTGTTCACTCAATCTATTCAAGTGTATGATGAAGAAATGAACATGATTGTTATCCAAGTGCCTTGATCTATTCATGAGTCCAAGTAAGAGGGATGTCCGAACCTGAGTAAGAATACTCAAATTTGAGAACTCATAATACGTAAAAGTAGCATAAGAGGATAGAATAATTATATGGATTGTTTTGAATAAACAGAAAATGTATAAGATCTATCACATAAATTAATACAAACTGATTTTAATAATTGAAATCCCTGTTATACTACTCGGTCAAATTTACAAATACCTTCTCAGACTCATGGTCTCTGTACCCTTTGACACTAAAGCTTTGCATATCGCAGAGCCAACAAAGCCCCTCTGATCCTATGACTACAATCCGTTAAAAAAAAGAAAAATAAAGATAGATAAAAGATGAATCAAACACCAAACAAATTTTAAAAAAAAATAAAAATAAAATAATAATAATATATATATATATATATATATATGAAAGAGATATACAACCTAAATTTTTCATAAACAACAAAAGTCTAATTACTATTGTTGAACATCTCACATGAAGTCCTATGAACTATTAAACATCGTAAATTTGCAAAACTACATATATCATAAATGCATTATAATATACTCCATAAACTATGAAGGTGAATTGAATTTAATCCTTGCAAAACTATTTTCCAAATAGTTTAAAACAACTCCATAAAAAGGTACATGAATTGATATAAAAGGTTAAATTTTAAGCAATTCAACTATTTAGAAAGAAATCCAAAAATGTTGCTTGAATTTTTTCGCAAATATCTATCAATGTCAAAGTAAAAACTAAAGCAAGAAGTTTCAAATTTAAAACTATTAAGAAAAATATGAAAGTAAAATTAGAGAGAAAAATTGACATTATACCTTTAAAGAAGTGTGGTTGTAGAAATATTAGTTTGTCCCATTAACATGTTAAGAAGATCAATATGAGTATGTATCGAGCCATTCTTCACCATTATTGAGATTTGAGAACAAAGAGAACAAAGAGAAAAGAAGAGTGAAAAATTGTAGGAGATAGATTTAAAGATAAAAACTTGAGAAGTTATAACTACATTAAATTTACTCCGAAATCGGGGCAAGGGTAATTTGAATTTTTTTAATTAGTTTATAAAAAAAAAATTCTCGCAGTTTTTAATTTAAGATAGAATTGGGAAGTTAGTAGGTATTTAGTTGATTGTTTTTCATTATAATTGAGAATTTTAATTACTATAAAATTAATTTGAAATTTTTTAATTAGTTTATAATAAAAAAATTCTAGCAGTTTTTAATTTAAGATAGAATTGGGAAGTTAGTAGGTAGTTAAGTTGATTTTTTTTTCATTATTTTACATAGATTTTTAATTAATTTTCAATCTTTTTTAAAATGCAAAAAATATTTCTAATTTTTATTGAATTACTTTTTGGATAAATTTCAATTTATAAATTAAAATAATTTAAATTATGAAAGTTTTAAAATAGAAGAAGAAAATACTTAATCAATTACCTATATTTTAGGAATCCACTACTTCCTTTACGTAACTAAAAATTATTTAAAAAATAATACTTAACATTTACAAAAATTTAAAAATGATCCCACTATTTTTTTTTTTAAAATTAGGCAGTTAGCTTGAATTAGGAACAAACACATTCAATTTTATTTTATTTTTTGTTAAAAAATGAGAGATCAAAACATCAGTTTTTTTACGTAAACAAATTTTTAAAAATGTTTTTTATTTATGTTTTTTAAATGTTTTATTTTTTAAATTGTTATTTATTATTTAATATATCTACAAATTTTGTGGTGCTGACATGTGTCTATATTTATTTAATTAATTATTGATTATTAAAAATTAGTTAAATTTTAAAATTAAAAAAAATTGTTGTGTTGACATGTGTCATTCTAAATCTAATTATTGACATGTGTCTATATTTATTTATTTAATTATTGATTATTAATTATTTAAAATTTATTTAAAATACTGAAAATTTGTGGTGTTGACATGTGTCATTTTTTTTCTCCTTTTATATATAGATAGATTATTCCTAAACTATTCTCCTAAAAATGTAAGGTAGTTAACAACATCATTAAAAGAAAGGATAAATATGAATAAAAAAAATTCCAATTAACAAATATCTTGAACTTTGAAAAATTCACTTATTTTGAACTATATAAAAAAACTTATGACAGTTCACTTAATATGGACTAGAGGGAACAAATCTTAATAGTAAAGTTGGTTGATTACATGAACTTTTGTTCATCTTGTTGGTGAAGGTCCAATTTATCAAAAACTAATTCATAAATAATCTCTTGTTTTTCAATTCGACAAGTGAAGTAGACATTTAAAAAAAATCTATCTATATATAAAAGGAGAGGAAAAAACGACGCGTGTCAGCACCACAATTATTCTTGAATTTTATTATTTTTAGTTATTTTAAATAATAAATTCAAATTCAATAACTTAATTGTCTTTAGTTAATTTAAATAATAAATTCCATTTTAAAACAAAATAACAATTTAAAACAGTTTTTTTAAAATCAGATTTTTTTTTAAAGAACTTATTATCATATTTTTTATTGTATTGCCGATGGAAAAGTGGGTAATAATTCACTAAATTTTAAAATCCTTTTAATCAGACATTATTATTACTAATAATAATAATAATAATAATAATAATAATAA
>NW_006239154.1:967668-978404 GCF_000226075.1 Solanum tuberosum
TATACTAGAAATTACATTTGAAAATGGAATAAAATGGATGAGATTCACGTTGATAAAAGTTAGGATTTAGATTAGTGAGAATTTATATAGTCAAGCTTAATTTGTGTTGTAATTCTTATTTCTTTAGCAATTTAACAAGCTCAGAAGATTTCAATATAATGAATGATAACTTGCAAAGTGTTATTTTTAGATTTTCATCTTGATCAACTTTATTTTATCATTTCAAAATTTTCATTCTATCATATAAAATCTCTCCACATGTATTTCAATTTAAAGATAATAATTGATATCATTGCTTTCAAATTTCAAATTAAAATTGATTTGAAATGAATTACCATGTATGTTTTCACGTTATATTCATAATATCATGTTGGTGGCATTTATAATGTCTAAACTTTTTCTAATTAATATTATAAAAAATATATTAATTATTTATATAAAATTAATTTAAAATTTTAAAAACTATATCCTACTATTATATACATGCACTTTTGTTACTCAATAATAATAATTCATATTAATTATTTTTAAGTTTAAAAATTATTATATTTTAAAATATCCGCGCAACGCGCGGGTATGTATACTAGTAAAGTTAAATGGTCAAAGTCACACTTCCATTATCAGTTGTTCTTTTTTTCTACCTAAACTATAACCATATATGTATTAAAACACACATCATTTAATAGATGATTGTATGTAGTGTGCACTCTCTAATTGTATTAAAAAAAAGATGTCAAGTAACAGTCCACATGAATAAATATTTCCATTTATGCAGAACTAAAATAATTTTTAGTTTAAAACTTAAGGGGGTTAACATTTTTGGATAAAAATCTAAATCAGATCATTTGTAAAAATTCATGGGTCATTTGTAAAAATTCATGGGTCATTTGTAAAATGATTCACCCAACATCTTCATTCTCAACCAATGATCCTCATCTTCAATTGTGGGTTGGGCCTTCAAATTGCTATTGTTGACTTTGTCCCTCCACCCTCCCCTATTAAGTTGTAATTATGTCGTAGATTCTAGATTAATCAAGTCAAAGGATAGTTAAGATGGTGGTAATCTTTGATGAAACTCAGGTAAAACTTGAAAGTCGGAAGATTGACAAGAAAGTTCTAAGGAGAAGGTGTGAAAGAAGTAAATTGAAAATGGAAGAACATTTATAGATTTAAAAAAGAAACGCCAGCATTGCTTGGATGGCTAGCCATGGTTTTTAATCAATCACAGGAAGACACGTACTCCGAGCATTAAAACTGGGGGGACATGTGTCACATCAAGAAATGTCAGAGGAATTTTCATTAGCTTTCGGCCTAGAATTGAATTGTTTTCCATCTTTCTGTCAGAATTCTTTGAGTACCCAAAAAAATGCGGGACAATCTATGTAATGTCCAACAACTTCTAAGCAAAGATTTGAATCATCCTTTGTATGTGTATAGGTTCGAACCCAATGAATTCTAAGTTGTGCATATATATTAAGGTCCTTTACAAAGTGTAGTAAGTATATCAGATATGGTTTAGGGTCGTAAGGAAACTAAAACACCAAGCCAAGTTCAAAACATTTCTATCAACTATGTTTTCACATGAGTTCCTACAAGGGTCAACTTCAAACGACCATACCTCTCAGAATAGTAAGATTTAGGTGACTCGTGACCTATCGAATCAATAGTCTACAATAATTCTTTTCAACGTCACTGACCACTCGTCAACCCGACTCTTGAGTAAAACGTTATCTGATTTTACTAGAGAGATGTCAAATTGATCGTGCGGTCCACGTGCCTGGTAGCATGGGCGCATCACTCTAGGCCATTTTTCCAGCAGCCCGGGTGGGCGCACCGCACGCACCAAACAAATTTTCGAGAGTCTAGATTTCAAAATGCTCTATTATTAAGATAAGACGGTGGGTCATAATAAAATTCATCTTTGACGACCTGGGGCTTATTTTCTCTCAAATTCTCTAATCTCATGCATCTTTAATACCAAAGTATGTTACTCTCATGTATCTAAATTAGTTCTAAAAAATTTCAATCTCTAATCACAAATTCTTAATAAGATTCTACATCAAATCTTTCTCTCATATCTAGAGAAAACAAGAACTCATCCTAAAGTTCAAGAAGAGACTTTTAGGGCTCCTCTTCGAACTTAGAATTTCGATTAAAGTGATTTAAGGTATGTAAGGCTATCATAGCGAGATAATGAGTTCTTCCTCACGCCCTACATCTAGATTTCAGTTAGCAAGGTTCAACTAGGGTTTCAAACCCCAAGGCCTACTACATTCGAGGGTTCTACTTACTTTCTTATCATGAATTATTGATTTTGTTGTGTCTATTTCAATATATTAATTGATTGGACGATTCTTAATCATTGATCATGCTTATTTCACCCCATGAACCATATTTAATTATGAATTTTATGAAAGCCTTAATATATCAGTTCTTATGCATTATCTTCATGAAGAAAACAAGGCTAGTTTAAAGAAAGCATAATCAGTTTTAGAGAAAGGATTTTCAATCAGTCTTTAAAGTAAGTTCAATGCATTGATAAAAGAGTATGCATAACAGTGAGTCAAAATAAGATTTTTGGAAAAGCATAGTCAAGTCATTTAAGTTCAGTTCAATTTTAAAGAAGTATTATTGAGCATAGACTCAAAGTATCAGATTTTCAGTTTTTCCCTAAAGGGGGACATATTTATAGTATGAGCATTACTGCATGTTTTGGGAGTAGTATTTGATAACAATTGAGAAATCAAAGACCAAAAAGAGTTCAAAACTATTCTGTATTTCTATCCTTTACAATTGATAAACTATCCACTATTTATATACAAGGTACAAGCATAATTCTAGTACAATATCATATCATATCTTGCACAATATCAATGGTGTGATTGTGCTTACTTAAACTAGAATATTGTTCTGGATATTTTAGAATCATATCAGATATTTGGAATCATATCAGATATTTGGAATCATAACAAATATGATTTGGAATCATATCAGATATGATTTGGAATCAAATCATATCTGATATGGTGAACATCCCCTCTAAAATTGATGCTACTTATGAAGAAGCATTAATTTGGATAATTGGAATTGGTGTTTGCTCCTTGTCATCACTTTTGTAAACAAGTCTGCCAATTGATCATGTGATGTGATATGTCGAAGACTAATGACTTGATCAACAACAAGTTCTCGAATATAATGGAAGTCCACTTCAATGTGTTTTGTGTTCTCATGGTGGACTGCATTTGTTGCTATTTGTATTGCACTAGTATTGTCAGTATGTAATGTAGTGGAGCCATCAACAGAGATATGAAGTTCTGATCACTTAGACATGCTTGTGTGACAAGATCCTCTGCATACTTCCTTTGGCTTAGCATGATACCATCCTGAAAATGTTCAATCTCCAACCCCAAAAAATATGTTAACCTGCCAAGGTCCTACATTTTGAAAGTTGCATTAAGAAGATTCTTGAGTTGTACAATTCCATTCTCATCATTGCCGGTTATAATCATATCATCCACATACAATAGTAAAATTTTTGTACCAGTATTGGAGTGCTGGATGAATAAGAATAATCAGAAACACATTGAGAAAATCCAGTATTTATGATGGTAGATCGAAACCTCTCAAACCATGCACGTGGTGCTTGCTTGAGACCATAAAGAGATTTCCTAAGATGACAAACCATATCAGGTTGGGCTTGGTTGTACCCTGGGAGAGGCCTCGTGTATATTATCTCATGTAGTTCACCATGCAAAAATACATTTTTCACATCTATTTGATGAAGTTTCCACCGTTTGATGGATGTTATAGTGAGCAACACACGAATTGTCGTCATCTTTGCAACAGGAGCAAAAGTCTCCTCATAGTCCAAGCCATATTCTTGTTTATATCCTTGAGCTACTAGTCGAGCTTTCTACCTCTCCAATGTGCCATCATACTTCATTTTCACAGAATAAATCCATTTGCTCCAAGTAACAAAAGCTTCAGCCAGTTTAGATATCAAATCCCATGTATGGTTTTTTTCTAAAGCCGAAAGTTCCTCTTCTGTTGCCTTTTTCCAGCAGTCATGACTTGATGTTTGTTGGTAAGTAGTTGGGACAAAAATAGAATTCAAAGTAGCAAGTAAGTCATACGATCGATTGTATCTACCTGGAGAGTATCGATATCAATCTGGGCAAATGTTTTACGTTCAGAGTGACGAAGAGAAGGAATGGAAGAATTTATTTGGTCACTTGGTACAGGTTCACCATCTGAATAATCATTGTTGTTAGATGAGTCTGTGAAAAAGGTATTCAATGAATTATGTGACAAAGTACTATTACCTGAATTATCCGTAGGAAATGCATCTGATTGACCAAGATCATCAGTAATGCCATTAAGTTCTTCGTTGGGAGATGTAGGATTTTGTACCTGCTGATTCTCAAACTTGTACAGAAAGGAGACATAGTCTGATTTTTTTGAAGAGGTAATAGGGTAAGCAAACATATGCTCAAAGAAAATTACATGTCTGGAAACCCGCAACTGTCATCTAGAAGAATCATAACAAAGATAGCCCTTTTGAACATCATTATAACCTAGGAAAACACACCTCACAATTTTAGCAGATAATTTATGACGTTCATGTTTAGATAAATGGACAAAACACACACAACCAAAAACTTTTAGATTAGAATAATCAGGGAGTTTACCAAAAAGAATGGACTATGGATTATCATCTTTGTTAATGGTAATGGTGTGTTTGTTTATCAAATAGACAAAAGTTTGGATGGCTTAAATCCAAAATATTTTAGGAACATTTAATGTATCAAGAAGAGCTAATGTGGTTTCCATAATATGCCTATTTTTTTCTTTCTACAACCCCATTTTTCTGAGGTGTGTATGGACAAGAGTGTTGCGAAGTAATGCCTCTCTCTTTGAAAAAATCTATGAGTTCTGACTTCATGTATTCCCCACCTGAATCAGATCGAATTTTTTTTATTTGTTTATTGAACTAGTCTCAACATAGGTGACAAATTGTTGTATTATTTTAGGAACTTCACCTTTGTTTCTAAAAAAGAACACCCACGTATATCGAGAAACATGATCAATAAACAAGATAAAATATCGATACCCCAATCTAGATGAAATTGGTGCAGGACCCTATACATCACTGTGAATCAAATCAAAAGTAGAGGTGTATGAAGTAGTACTGCAAGGAACAGACAGTTTATGACTTTTGGATTTAGCTCAATTTTCACAAGGCAATTTTGATGACAAAACCCATGATTTCTTATTCAAATGAAGACAATATTGTAACATGGAAGAAAGTTTTTGAGCATGTGGATGTCCAAGACGATGATGCCACAAGTACCACAATTTATTTGAGTTAGTGATGTCTCCTTTACTGGCAGACAGATGACATGCATAATGAGGTGTTTCAGACATGGATAACTGGAACATTCTCCCAACTTTACGACCCTTGGCGATCGCCTTTTCTGTCTCCAGATTTTGAACAACACAGCCAAGACATGAGAAAACAACAAGGCAATTTTGTTCCACCAACTATCCAACCGAAATAAGACTAACAGTAAGTTTAGGGACAAAAAGGACATTAGTGAAGCAAGATGATTTTCCAATCTTAGAGGTAGGAAAAGTATTATCATTGGCTGTGAAAATAAGATGATTTTTCTAATGGAGTTGATAAAGAGTGTAAATTATGGATATCTCTTGGCATATGATTAGACGCATCCGAATATATATGCCAAACTTTTGAATTCTTATTTAAATCTTACCAGGATAGGCAGCCGTGAGAGCACTGGAAATAGACCCGGGGAGAGCAGCTGCAACTGAATCTTGTATCATCTTTTGAAGTGCTTTCGGATCCAAAGAAGATGGTGTGATCTCTGCTTGACTCACATAAGCTTCAGACGCTTGATAAGCTTTGTGCTTTCTTTTACACGTGTTTGGGCGTCGATTGCACTCCAGAATTATATGGCCAGGCTTCTTACAATAATCTCATATGTTTCTTTTCTTGCAATGTGACGCAATATGGCCATACTCTTTGCACTCAAAGCATTGTGGTCCAGACTTTTGAAATGAGCTCTGAGTATATGATTTATGGGTACCTTTTGATGTATACATAGCTGCGTCAATTGTGTAGGACGAATCCATGGATGCTAGAGTATTGATGCGTGTCTCCTCACGAATGAGTTCTCCAAAAACTACATCGATGTCTGGAAGAGTTTCTCTGTTAAGAATGTTAGCTCTAATAAGCTCAAAATCAGGTCTCAATTTCATGAGAAATTGGACAACTATAGTCTTCTTCTTTTCCAACATAACCTATTTGATGCCTGTGGAAGAAAGGTTTCCTCCAAAGCTTTGGTCTTGTTCTGACCAAATTGCCATAAGTCCCGAATAATAACTCTGAATGTCTTTATCTCCCTGTTTGTATTCTGAAAGAGTATGCTCCAACTCAAAATCCGAGCATGATTACATTGATAATATACCTTTTTGAGATGCTTTCACATCTCTGCTGCCAAGTTGAACAGACGCAGAATTGAGGATCCACGACATTACACGAGCACTATTAGCGTGCCAAATTTGTTTTTCCTTGTCTTCATTTGGCTTAGTTGTTGATCCATCCAGGATTTCGAACAAGTTTTCCCCTTGAACAAAGATCCGGAAATGAAATTCCCACATCGGATAATTTTTTCCATCAAATTTGGTAGACAAAATGTCGTGAGAATGTGACTCCATTAGAAGGAACAGAGATATCCGATGATAGAAATCAAACAACAATAAGGAGCAAATTAAACTAGTTTCTGAGGAAAAAAATTTAGGCTCTTGATACCATGATAACAACAGAGAAATCAGACACCAAAAAGAGTTGAAAACTATTATGTATTTCTATCCTTTACAATTGGTAAACTATCCACTATTTATATACAAAGGTACAAGCATGATTCTAGCACAATATCATATCATATCTTGCACAATATCAATGGTGTGATTGTGCTTATTTAAATTAGAATATTGTCCCGGATATTTTAGAATCATATCAGATATTTGGAATCATAACAGACATGATTTGGAATCATATTTGAAATGGTCAACACTATTGAGCACCGATTTGGGTAAGAGTTAACAACTCAAAACACATAAATTGTGTTGCTAGCGTAGATAAGATCATGTTGTTGATTCGGGAAACTCCTCACAACCTTGTTGAGGGCTTTGCAGATGGATCCATAGGTTAAGTTTTGTTGTCGTATACTCCGGCAAGGTATAGGATGACTGGCAACATGAGCTAGACATTGTATTATCACGAGGCTCATAGTGATGATTTTCGGTTAAAGAAACTCTCCAACAAAAGTAAAGTATATTATTTTTGTATTTTGCTATTATTGCATATCTCATTGTAGAGATTTAATGATTTCACCTCATGTTCATGCTTTACTTTCAGTTTCTTTTCAGTTCAATAATTTATTTCATTCAGTCTTATTACATACCGTACATTCCATGTACTAACGCCATTTGACGCTGCATCAATTTATGATGTAGTTTCAGGTACTCTTGATAGCAGATGTTCAGTAAGATCACTTTCCACTAGCATTTGGTGAGACCTCCTCACTTCCCAGGGGCTCTAATTTAGTTGGTATAGTTTATTTAATTTTTCAGTCATCGTTAGTTGAATAGTTAGATAGTCATGAGTCTTGTCCCAACACCTATGTTTAGTTAGTAGAGGCTCCATAGATAGACAAAGTCAATGAGTCAATTTAGTCTTTTGTATTCAGAAGTTTAAGCATTATTATCATTATTCATATTCAAATTTATTTCAGACTTTTGTATGAGATATATTTAATTGATTTTAAATGTTCATTTTATAAGGCTTATGCATGTATGTTTAGTCTCCCGCTCAGTAGTCAGCCAGGCCAAAGGTTTGCTTGGGACCAACAATGATTTCTGAGTGCCGGCAATGTATGGGGTGTATGATAGAGGCGTGACAATCTATATAGGGTAAAACTGATCAAGATCGATAGATAGATGAATTAGAAAGTGACATATGGCATAAGTGACAAGTCAGGCGTGACTAAGAGATTGACACCACAATGTGAGCCCACCTAGCTCCGAAGATGCATCATTAGATACGAGACACAAATCAGATAAGGTAAATTTGAAGTTCAACCATTTTAAGGAAATTCATGATTAGTGAGTAGCAATAATGTGTATTAATAGGTTTCATGAGGCTTGATGCGCAAATTTTGTTCTCGTCTTATTTTCATTCACTTATAGAAATTTACTTAGCTTATGCTTTGGAAATTCATGCTCTAAAGTTATATTTCATAAATGAAAAAAGACATAAAGTGACATCTGAACTTGTCCCGAATTTTCAAAAAGACACCTTAACTATGCAGGCGTCCTATTATCCCACTAAACAATCTTGAATTGATATTATTACATCATTTTGTCCACATGATATAGAGAGTGTGTGCACTCTCTCAAAGAGTGTGTGCACTCTCTCAAAGAGAGTGAGCAACCTAAAATAACTAATAAAATTTTATTTTTACAAGTATTTTATTATAAAGTATATTTTCTTATTTTTCTTATTATTTTAGCTTTTTTTCCTTTTTCCTTTTTTCTCTTTCTTTCTTCTTTCTTCTTCAAAAATTCATTGTCATCTCCATTGAAACTTCTCAATTTCAAGGTCACCATTACCACAACTTCACCTTCCTTTTGTTACTACTATTAGTTTTACTCCCTTTAATTTTAAAACTTTATCTAAATATTTTCTTACATTTCAAACAATTTGATAAACCCATTAGATTTCAAGATGATTAGAAAGTATCATATAGTTTTTTTTTTATCCTATTTCAATTAACTTCTTTCAATTTTTGGGGAATTCATTGATTCTTTTAAAATTATCATTTCTAATTTTGAAGTTATATGAAAAGGAGTAATTGATGATACCTTCAAATTTTTAAATTTCTTAGAAAAATAATTAGTTTTGTTATCAATAATTCAATAAAGTCTAGAAAATAGTATGAATTCTTTTTTTTATAAAAAAAAACAAAATTAAAATAAGTCAAAAAGTAAGAGAGAGAAATAAAGAAAAAAAAGATAAAGAAATAACTGAAACTGAAAAAAAAATCATTTTAAATCAAATTAACACGTGTCATGTAATGATTGGTGTGTGAACACACTTGCTTCTTAAAATCTGGGTCGATCGAAAAATGATATAATAATATATGTTCAAAATTGTTTAGTGAGGTAATAGGACGGTTGCCAAGTTAAAGTGTCTTTTTAAAAATTCGGAACAACTTTAGTGGTGGCTTTATGTCTTTTCTCTTCATAAATTTATCCATCCGTGGACGGACAACTTGTGCATATTTTCTACAATATCTTTATATATATATATATATATAACTCTATTAACTAAAATTTAAACAAATAAACTAAAATCACTTACATATTAATCCCCTGGAATTGATTTTACCAACTTCATTAATTATTGTTAAGTCACACCATTATGTGCGGTCTAGATTTGATGGGAGGCATCTTAATTGAAAACAAGGGAAGTGGATGCTTTGCTACCGACCAATATTTTATTTCTATCAAATTTTCGTATGCTGGCAATAATATACACATACTATCAATTTATTTTATTTTTAAAAAAAATATAAATTATGGCGCGCTAAATATAATTATTTCCTTAATATTCCCTTTTTATTTGGTAACTTTTAAGCAGTTCTAAGAAAATGATAATTAATAACTACTAATGGTATTGGTTCATATTAGGTTTACTAGTATCAATTGCTAGATGCAAAGTATTAGTCTAATGCCGATGAACCTATTTCCTCATTCACGATTGATTTGCTTATTTGGGTAAATAGAGAGCAATTTACCCAGGATTTTTTTTTAAAAATCTATAAAGAACTCAAGAAATATAGTGAGTTTTTAAAATTCACATTTGTTATTTACCACACTCCAATAATTGTGTGTCACTTCAAATACACAGTGATCAATGAAACATAGTAAAATAGTTATTTTTAGCTTAATTTAATATCTAATATCTAATTTATGATAGATTGGTATAATTTGAGATAAATACAAGATGTTCTATTAACTAATATTGATTTATGGTGTGTTTGGTATGAAGGAAAATGTTATCCTGGAAAACAAGTGGATTTATAACTGTTTTCCTCATGTTTGATTGGTGAGCAGAGAATATTTTCCGGAAAATATTTTTAGTGTTTGATTTGTGAATGAAAAACTATCATTTTAAAGAAAGTATCTTTTCACTTTTTACTAGAGAGTAGAAACTAATTTTTGACCCGAAAACTAACATCGATAATCGATCTAGGACATGACCCTGACACACGAACTAGGACACAACCTCGACGATAGATCTGAAAATCAACCCTGAGATCTGACCCAGTATCTGACTACGACTTTCGACCCGAAACCCAACATTTGACATTCAAATTGGGATTGGATATCCAACCTAGGACCTGACCCCGTCACTCGAACTTGAACACGATCCATCAATCCGGGTTTCGACTTTGACACTCTAATTGAGACCTGACTTACAAATCAAAATTCGACCCCGACAACCAACAATCAATGTGAGACCCAAGATTTGACTTTCAAATTGGAATTTCAAACTCCAACTTTCGAACAGGGATCCAACCACACTTGGCTGAGGACCTAACTTTCAAACTAAGATTTTTTTTTAAATTTATTTTGTGTGTGTGTGGGGGGGG
>NW_006239154.1:978674-983177 GCF_000226075.1 Solanum tuberosum
TGGGTAGGGGGCGGGGTAGGGACAAAATAAAATGATTTTTTTTAAAAAAAGAATTATTTTATTTTATTTTTTGAATGGGGAAGGATGGGTAAGAAAAAAATTGTTATTTGAGGTTGAAGGAGAGTTTTGGAAATATTTTCCTTAATTTTTAAAAGGAGTCATTTTCTTTAAAATTGAGGAAAATAAGTTGATTTGGAAAATATTTAAGTCGATCAAACATGAGAAAATTATGCTCCATAACTACAATTTATTGTCTACCAAGGGTAGGACGGAGGGAAGATTCAACTTGTAGTTCCAATCAATCTATAGATACTACCTACAAAAGGAATTCAAGCACTGAAGACGTTTTTTCAACATTTTGACACGACAATCTCAACATACTACACATTCAACTGAAATCATTTTCATCATAAATGTTCAACACTAATTCCCCTACGAACTAAACTTGAGGCAGGTCTAAGTTGCTTCCGTTCAATTTCGAAGTAGTGAACATTGACAAATGTAAGATATTTAAATCTGCTTCATCGCGAATAAGGGATAATAGATAAATAATATGATGGCTAGATATTGCAACGTCGAGTGGTATATGTAGCCTATCATAAATATACCAAGAGAAATTATAAATTAAGACTGAAGTCGTAAGGAATAATATATTTATCCGTGTTAAACATACTAAGCTTCTCAAAATGTCTCACATAGGATGGAAATCAACTAACATAACTACAATAACATGCGTAAACTATATATTGACATTGTTTTCTTACATCTAGTAACGTTTTTACTCATTTGTTACTTGACTATATTTGACTGAATCAAATTTTCACAATGATTTACTTGACAAGGCTTTTCATGTCTTACTTTGTGATACACAACCTAACCATAAAACCTAGTTCTTTTTATAGCGTGTATATAAGGCGCATTCACCTACCATGATTTTCACTTCCCTGGCATTCTTCTAACTCTGTCTAGAGGCAGGACATGCCCTCTTAAAACACGCTCGAAACAAGTGAAAAAATGTCCATACTAGAAAAAGTACAATTTGCACGTTATTTAGAAACGAAGATAAGAGTAATTTGCAGTCTTGCTGATCATGTCAATGTTACTTTGAAGAAAAACACCAAAGCAAGTTCAACAACAAAATATACAATCATTTATTAGCAGTATGGGAAAAAAACACATACTATGTGTGGATTTCAGAAGCTAGATTTTATTTTATTTGATAATCGAGAAATCCCCATGGTTGATAGGATGAACAATGATCCTTCCTCCCTAGATAAATACCATGCATTTGTCTTGGCTATGGTAACTTTTTCATAATATCACAACAGATAGTTGATAGCATGATGAATAGATCAACACTTGAAATGCATTAAACAATGGTTTTCATCTTTCCCTCGGTGAAACACAACCGTACCTAAAGATTTTAACAGTTAATATTTGAAATATAGAATAGAATATTTATGAGCAGTAACAGTACAAATCTACGTCCAACATATTATGCTATGTCCATTTGTGGCTGTGCCACCATTTCTGCTAATATTACACATAGAATTAAGTAGGGCTGAATGTCAGTGCATTAACCCGCTCAAAATATCTTCCAAGGATGCACGGGTGTCCTGAAAAAATGCCTTAGAAAGGAGCTTCCTACATGGTGGTGGCCATTGATCAACTTGTCTGTTATGTTCTCCGTAGATATGGATCACCTTTGGAATACTCAGCCTCCGGAAGAGGCACCTGCAATCATATCCAAATTTTAAGAGTTGTGCAAGTTAGTGTTATAAAGTAACTTAACTGCATCAATATTAACTTGCAGGGGCTGTAAATTATGCTGAAAAAAATATAGTCAATCCATGTAAGGGAGCAAGTAATTCAGCTTAGAAAACACTTAGGGTCTGTTTGGAAAGCCACCTGGTAATTGGAATTGGTGTAATTACTAGGGTAGTAATTACCAGCCTAGTAATTACACTGTCTAGTAATTACACTGACCTGCTTGGTTGTCACAGTGTAATTACACATGTCCTGTTTGGATGCCACAGCGTAATTACACATGTTCTGTTTGGATGCACAATTGCAATCATAAAATTATAATAAATTTTAAAAATAAAAATTAATTATTTAAAATTTATACTAGACAAATAAGAAACTTTATAAATGACATTAAATTAAATATTTAAGATATATATTCTTTTTTGAAAATATATTAATTAATAAACATATTTTCTGTAACTAATATTATGAAAAAAATAATAATTGATTTATATTTTTTCAAATTAATATATTTCAATTGAATTGATCGTAACAACTAAAAGTATGAAGTTTCTACGAACATCGTGAAATGCATGTTTGATAAAAAGAATAATATATAAATAAAATGTCATAAATTATTAAATGTTTGACAAAAATATAATTTATCAACTCTAATTAAAAAATGACATGCAATGTAGATTCAATATTACTAAAACAAATGAAACTGAAAATATAACATAAGTTATAAATTCAAAACAAAAATTTTAACATAATACTCTTATAACAAATTTCAACATAGCAATAAATATGATTTAGTTTTAGTTTTTCTTAATAAAGAAAGCATAAGTCTATAACTTACTTAACAATAAATTCTATTTTAATTTAAAAATTAGAATATAATAAAATTATGCTAATGAGAAAATAAGCATGGCATAAAGAAATAGATAATACAAAAAAATTACATAGAATCACGTAAAGTAAGGTTGAGAATAAGAAGAAAATGAAATCTAATAATAAAAAATAAAAAATAAACTTTTACAAATTTTTAGAATAATAAAGTTAAAAAAAGAACTTAAAATAATAGAAGTAAAAAAAAATTAAAATAGAAATAAAAAAAAGAAATTAAAAAGTAATCAGGTGGTAATTACACCATGTAATTACCAGCAATTCACAGCCTCTGCCTGTGAATTGTAGAGTGTAATTACCCCTTGCCAATTACACCAATTACCTGCTGACCAAGTAATTACCTGTCCTTCCAAACAGGACAAGACAGTGTAATTACACCAATTACACCAAATCCAATTACCAGGGTGTCCTTTCAAACAGGCCCTTAAGTAATTGAAATCAAAGAAGTAAATCCTAAAATCCATTGTCTACTGGGGTGGTTTCTATGTAACAGTAGAGTTACTTTGCTTGGTTGTTATTGGAATGTATGAGTCCACTAAGTACGATAGGACTAGGTCCTCAACACAATTATAATGAACAGAAAATAAGTACAGAAAGTAAAGATGGCACACGTACTTTACGTGGAAACCTCCTTGCTCAAGGGAGTAAAACAATGACCTGTCTCACAGGATTTTCAAACTACTTTTACTAAACTTCACAAGCCAAAGTAAAACCCAGTTTACAACACACACGAGATTAACCTCCTAATCTCTATTTGAGTAATACACTATCACTCAATGAGCCAAAGCAATGCCTGCATTGCCCACTATACTAACCCAACTGATTAATATAGACTTTGACGTAAGACTCTAAGTTGTCCTCAACTAAGTTCTTACAATGATTCACCCAAGGTTGAAACGTTTCTATCACAAGCGAAACGATTCCTACAATATAAGCACAAATACAAGCAATCAAGGTAACAGCTAGTTCAGGAAGCAATAATGTAAACTATTAGGTCCCTTGCTGTTTTGAAGCTTGAATCTCTCTATTTGAATGATTGAATTGATTTGTTGTTTGTTGTCTTGATTATATATCAAACATCAAGAGTTAATACCCATTGGATAAACAACCTCGTCCCTTCTGGTTGGTATAGTACTCTAACGACCTCACCAACTTCTGACACAGACAACTTTTCAGTTGTATAGCATATGGTCCTGGACGAACATACTCTGCAGAGGACCGGGTCCTGCACTTGTGAGGAGATCATCAAAACATATTGGAGCATTAAGACTTATCAATTTCCCCCCTTTTTGATGATGACAAACAATCTACACGCACAGCCTCACATGAGTGTTAAGCATTCATTCAAAGATACAATAATTCCCCCTGTCACTGTTCTTCCCCATTAGTTTAGTTCCCTTCTAATTTCACAACACAGTTCACCTTCAATTCCCCCTTTTGACATTATTGAAAAGGAATAGCAGTAAACATATGCAAGTTGTATGCAAGGCATTTAAGAACTCAAGGCAATGGGCCACACAGAGCATGCACAAGTAAGCTTAAAAGAGAATAGAAAAACATATTGAACAGGGCACTGTCGCACCCTATTTCGAACCGGCCGAAACAGTTCACAACATAATATGGCTGACACTCTGATTTTGAGAGAAAATTGTTTTGTTTTAGAGTCGCCACCTAAATTTTAAGGAAAATATTAGGAAAACCATTTTAATATGTAAACTATGTTTTGATTTGCGAAACCAGTGAGATTCTGAGTAAGGGTTTTGGTTACTCGAGGGGAAGGTGTTAAGCATCCCTCAGAGCCTATCCAAAGATAATCCTTAAACTCAATTTAGGAAAATATGATTAGGAAAA